>NC_090225.1:28867184-29172434 GCF_024489055.1 Chanodichthys erythropterus | reverse complement strand
CTCATTGGACGGGTGTTTAAATTTCATGTGCTTTCTCATTATGGTGCTGATGTTATGATAACTCTGTTTCAATAATTAATTTGATCAAAAGTAATTCAATTGTGTAAGATCATTTTCATCCAAGTAATTACAAACTTCGCGAGACAGACGACAACATTATGTGACTAATAAAATGAACTTGTTAAACACGCTCCACAGCGCCACCCGGTGCATTACGTTATAACTGCGAGTTGTAGTGCTCAGGATTTATCATGGATTCACTGCCTTTATGGCCAGCAAAGCACCACAGTAAAATTCAAATAGCATTTTAATTACAGGTCGAATATTCGACTATTTGTGCACACCCCTAGTAATTAGTTTATTTTTGTAGTAATTAATTTATTCACAAGGTGGCAACCGTGCCCTAGGGCGTTGATTCACAAGGTAGTCAAAGAAAAACTGCATAAACAGAACAGACGGGAACACATGCAAGCTACAGCGACAATGGAGGCCTACATAGACGAGAGATTGTGTGAAGAGGTTAGAAAGTACCCTCATTTGTACAACTCTAGCATGAAAGAATACAAAGGTATTTACGTGGGTTGTAACTCACGGCGAGTTGTGTACGAGTCAAATGAAGTATACTTTGCAAAGCTGTGCATTCTACTGTGAGAGAAATTTCATTTTTTCAATTTCAAAATTTCAAAGATCAAAGTGCAGATAAATGGAGTGATTCTGAACTGCCTGAAGTGAGTCGTCAGTAATTCGAGTCTCACTTCCTGTTTCATACCTACGTAACAATTTAATAATCTTCATTGGCTGTCCATGAATAACTTCTACTTTGACCCTCAAACATTGTAGTTGTATTTGAGACTGGAAGAGTTTGGTTCGTGTTGTTGGCCTGTCAAGAAGACACTGTTTTCTGCTCTGTGAAAGCAAATCCATTTTGATGCACTTCCAAAGGATGAGGACTCGCGCTGGAATTGATACAGTAAAATCAACGCCATCGTTACTGTTCATATCACTGTGTATCAAGTGCTGAGGAACTGAAATTCAGATATGGTAATGTGTGTTTAGTTTCCACCACAAGCTGTAAGCGGTCGACCAATCACAACAGACTAGGCCATCTGACCAATCAGAGCAGAGCTGAATCTTTGAGCAAACCATTTCTGACACTGTGAGAGAAATGGCTGATGCTACAATGGATATGATGAGAAAATTAAAGTGTTTTTGACCTTAATGCATGTAAACCTATTGTAGGAGACCTTAAAAACAAAATTAGTAACCTTTAAAATAGCATAATAGGGCACTTTAAGTAGCTATATTTTGAGGTTTACATATTTAAGAATGAAGAGAGAATTTTAGCCAATGAAACTGATGTATTGTCAAGCTGATCCTTATTGTTTTGCAGCCTATACTGCCCTGACAATACATACCTGTTAATTACAACTGTGGTGTGCTTCACAAATGAGCTTATAATGAATCATTTTGGGATCATGAGGGAAATTACTTTAATATTATAACAAATGCTTTCCGTATTATTCACTAATCATTACCCAGGGGCAGAACGTCAATTATTCCGTTTCTCTCCTTCTCAGCAAGAAATTCTTCTTGCAGACAATCTGCATATCCAATTCCCAACACATGCTCGTGTGAAAAAATATCCCATGAGCCAATGCATCTTTGAATTTCTCTGAAGCATTAACATTTCAATATCCACATACAAGCCTGCAGCTTCCCTGAGTCATAAATAATATCTAAACTAGATTTAAAGAAATTCAGCCAAAACAGTTCATCATTCCCTAATACTCATGTCATTTTACTACTGTATTATTTACAGTATTTTGTGAGATGAAAATGAGAATGTCTGCGCTTTGGACTTTCTGTACAAGGAAAGTGGAAGGCATTAGATCTCAAATGTCATTATGTTGAAATTAAAAAATATGCCCACCAGTTTGGATGTCACTATCACCAAACCTCATGTTACTCATGTGACCAACTGTGTTGTGAAAAGTTTAACAATCATGACTACAAATGAGATCTGAAACACAAACTTTGTAAGGTACTTTTTTTTCCCTTTCTCTGACAAAATAAATGACCATCCACTTCCCATTTATGGAAAACAAGGCTTAACATCTCAATTTATATACACAAAATTTCTGTGAGAACTATTACACAGTTATAATAGTACAACGTTTATATATAGTTGCTTGCAATTCTTTAATACTCACTGAAGAGAAAGCGCCTGTTTTAAGTGTCCCCTAGTACATGGGATACCCTTTGTGGATGGCTTCAAATCGGAGGCTATTTCAGGCACTCTGAAAACAGTGAATGAATCAATCTGCGGATACAGTGTGGGTGAAAGCGAGCTAATCTGAGGTGAGTAGGTGTCTGAGTTGGAAGAGGGATGTTCAGGAACTAATGCTTCACGCTTGTGTGAATATTTCACATTTCACATTCATAGATTTTCAGATGGGAATATCTAGGCAGCAGAATGTGCCATCAGGAAGCACATAAGTGCATGGTCTATATATAATATTCATGAATGGTATAACTGATATTATGGCTGCTACAATCAACAATCTGTTAGAAGTGTAAACAAAGTTTAACCTTTCCAAACCAAAGGCACATCCATTCGTTATGGGTCATAAAAGTGGTCAATATACTTTGTTGGTCATCTGCATCTAAAAAAAAAAAAAGAAGAATTCATTTGGATGTTGATGAAAGCAACTAAAATAAAAACATGTACATTAAGCCACATACTGTACATATACTATATAAGTACACAAACCCAAATGCTTGGCCAACACATCGTAATTGTGGTTGAATGAACTGAATGTGCTTCATTGACCTATAACGCCCCTTTCACAAGATGTAATAGAAGTCTCTGGTGTCTCCAGAATGTGTCTGTGAAGTTTCAGCTCAAAATCCCCCACAGATAATTTATTATAGCTTGTCAAATTTGCCCCTATTTGGGTGTGAGCAAAAACACACAGTTTTTGTGTGTGTCCCTTTAAATGCAAATTAGCTGCTGCTCCCGCCCCCTTTCCAGAAGAGGGCGGAGCTTTAACAGCTCAACAACAACAAAGCTGGAGAATCTCACGCAGCCAAAATGAGGATTGTCAGTAACGGTGTTCAGCCTTACATTGTTCAAACCGGAGTCGACACTGATGGAGAGACTCAGGAAGAAGTTACAACTTTTAGAATGAAACTGGACGTTTCTGAATGGTTAGTGGATAAATTTATGTAGTTGCTGTGGAGTTGATTCAACTCATCCACTAGCATGTGCCGTCATGTTCATCTTTTGTGTTGAATTGACCCTCGTTTGTGAAGCAGTCCGGTGTAAAATGACGGCATGACAACAACACTCTACTACAACAACTCTTCCTCTTCTCTAAAGCAGCCCAACATGGCCCCACCCCCTTTGTTGAGTGTTCTCGGGGGTGGGGTTTATGTAAATTTTAGGGTTAGTGATGTCACCAACCCAGGAAGAAGCTCGTTGTAGTCCCTACCAGCTGTTTTTTGTAGTCCTTAAACAGAGAATTCTGTAAAAGAAAATTGAACTTTCAGCGTCATAACTTTGCAGATGTTGTTTATGATCAAACAGCAACATTACACACTAACTAAAGTTAAAAAAGTAAAATCATAATCAAGGCAACCTGGTCTCATGGGAGAGACGTACCCATGGGCACGTTTTCCAGAGACACAAAATTACGAACCGACGAGTACGTCTCGCTGCAGTTTCCTACAGAAACGAACGCTAGAGGCCGGTAAAACGTTGATAAGCGATTTTGCTTGTTTTCACGCACGGTTTCGACGACGGCCGGGGTCAGATTATCGATTCGTAAAGACTCGTTTTGGCGTCTCCTCGCGCAATATCATGTCACGACTTCAAAACGCATCTGACCAGAGTGCCCGATTTGTAAACGAATGTACTTTGGATTTTCCGGCTCTACGCGTTTCGCTTTTTTTGGCCGTAACCAAGCTTGCTCGGTAGCTCGGCCGATACGGAGTTGGACTTATGGCGAGGAGTCGACTCCCCCTGCCTGGGTATGAAGGCGACTGACGGCAAAAAAAAAGAGCTCAAAGAGAGATCTAAATGAGCTGAAAAACAGACGCTTCTTACGTCACGTTTGCTTTTGTTAACACTATTGGGTAGGTTTAGGCTTAGTGTCGGTGGGAAGTTATTTTAAAATGCAATGGAGCGCAAATGTCAAATCGAGAACGCGGCGATTCGTCTAAAAAGCAACGTCATAAAACCTACCGCATTCACCCTATTATCTGCTCCGGCAAAAAAAAACAAAACAAAAAAAAACATGCTTTTAGCGCCACTCAGTGGACATTTCAGAGAGAAACTGCAGTGATATGTACTCATTGGTGCGTATTTCGCGACTCGCGAAAACGTGCCCACAGGTACGTTTTCATCATGAGACCAGCTTGCATTGAAGGCCAGCAATAATAATTTTCATTTTGATTACATAATAATATTATGTACTATATATACATGTCAAATTCAGACATGCCCCTTTGCCAGCTGTGATGCTGGTTACTGGTTTAAACTTGGCCCAGGTTTGTAAAGGATTTTTGGGTCAGCACACCTTAATAGCTTCAACAATTGATTGACAATTAAGTTTAGAATACAATGAACCAATCAGAACCCAGTTTAGGTCAGATAGCTGCTAATGGAGGATATTTTGATGAATGGAAAATTTAAGTTTTTATATGTATAAACTGTTTATGTAATAAAATATGTTTTCGTAGTTTGTATTGTCCCTTATCAGTGCAAAATGATCACAAATTAAAAAGGATTCATGCCAATATTGTCCAAAACCCCACTTTTCTAGGGCGTTTCCAAATTTTTGGAGGGCAGTGTAGGTTTCTGCAAGGTACTTCTAAATAAATTTACTTTGTGATTACTACCATGTTAGTGCCATGCAGTGAAAATAAAACATTGCAAAAATCCAATTATAGGATTCATGTTTCAATGTTTCAATGACATAACTACTGTGTAATAACAACATGTACTGTATAAGGGACTATTTTAGCACTTATAAATGCACTGTGACGATGCAAAAACCAACAGTTAAAGATTTGAAACAAATGGCTATACATTATAAGAGATAACGAAGACCTCAACAAGAAACACGAAATCAAAAACCATGCAAACCAAGGGAAACAGAAATGAAACAATATATACAGTTTTGAGTCAATCTTGCTTGCTAATGGCCACTGTAACAGATGCAGGTGGAGGCCGCACATCCCTGTGCATTTCTTCATGTTGCCCATTAGTGAGAGAAGAAACTGCAGGAACTACAGCGTGGAGACAATGATCTAGAAGCCCAGCAGATCTGAGAACTAAACCTGCAGGCAACAGCACAGCTTTGTTCCCACTTCATACAACCTCATGAATATTTTACGCAATGTTAAAACAGACTGCCTGTCTCCTTCCTACTTCACCACAGAAGATAAAGAACTTCTCAGGGACATTTTATTGCAAAGATTCCATCAAACCGTTTTCAGAGGCGGCAAAATGCATGTTGAAATGTGATCATTTACTAGGTTCATGCATAATTTTGTGTCCTCATGTTTAATTGGTGAAGGTTAATGTCAGTTCCGCTGCTTTTTACTCCTCCAGATTCTCACTCTCCTGGAACCATTTTCTGTCACCTTTAAAGTTTAATGTGCAACGTCTCATTATCTGCCTGTTTTTAAGATCCTCACTAATAAGGAATTGGTCAACACTTGGTACATAAACCAAAGTACAAGAAATAAAAATACCTCAAAGAATGGCTACAATTAACTTGTATGCTACAAAGATGAAACAGATACTAATACAATAATTTTATTAATACTTCAAGATGGGTTTAATTTATTTTTGCCATTTAGCCTTCCAGTTTCTGGCTTACACTGACTTTTTACCTGAATTTTTGTGTTTAGCAGCACAGATCTTGAACGAGTAGTCATTTTTAAATATCTTAAAAAACATTGCTATGTCCATGATGCTATTTGTTTCTTGGCATTAGTTTGGATTAGTGATATACCAAGCTAAAAAAAAAACAAACAGTGATATTAAGACCAAATTCATGATACACCTTATTGATAATGAATACTATATACAGGCAAGATGAGCCCAGAATATGAACGCAATGTGTTAAATGCTTCTTGCTTCATTAGTACTTTGTCCAAACCTGGTAAAAATCACTGGCGGGCAAAGGAGGAAAGCATTGTTGGCCATTTTTTTATTCTTCAGGTCGACTTCTGTCATAGTGGTGCAAGAGTTTGAAGAGAGTTACTCTTTCAACAATTTTATAGCTACCTTTATTAAAGTCAGAATATTAACACATTTGGTTTAATAGTACAAGACCAGGTTGCATCAGTGATAATGTCAAGTTACTGTAATGTATTTGCACCAGAAAATGATAAGGATTTATGCTGATATCGTCCAAAAACACACTTTGCCAGGGGTGTTTCCAAACTTTTGGAGGGCAGTGTATAATATATAAATATAATATAATATAAATTATATCATATAATTTATATTATATAATATAATTTTTATAATATAATATAAATTCCATCAGGCCTGACATGGAATTCCTTTCTATCTGTTACATCACACCATAGTAATACCACATTACCATTTTGGAATATAGACATAAGGCTGGTCTTGTTTTAAAGATGGAATTTGGCAGATTACTGTAGAAGTGAAATAAAAAAAAAGTTATACAAGTTTAAGTTTATGAAAATGTAAAATGTAAAAATATAATATTTTATATAAAATATAAAATATATATTTTACAAAACAAGTTTTACTCTAAAACTGCAAGGAAATCAAAGCCGAAAATATGAACAATTTGTGTTCCAAATTTCAGGTTGATATCTCAAAAAATGAGCTTTCAGTAAGATTTTGTTTGGGCGCAGTACCACACTTCTTCACTAGATGACAACCAAGCTCCATTACTGACCATATAAAGGCGCCTCCATTTCCATATATGGTTTGAGTGATCTGAACCATATATTTCCATTATTTTCATTCAATTTGTGAAGTAGACATCCTATATAGAAGTAGTTTGGGAAGTTTGGCAGAATTTGATATGAATTCAGCCTCTAATAAACATAAACACAACCTGCATGTGGGTTATAGCTTGCTGCCACAATCATAAATTTATTATTATTTTTTTTTATATTAAAAACATTTTCAGACCTTTTTTTCTAAAAAAAAATTGAATGGATGTTATCTTTTGTACTCTAGGCATAAAAACAAACATGTTTCAACCAACCTTTAATGATTTCATCATGTTCATCGCTATTTCAAAATAAAGGTCTGAACATCTGAAAATATGCTTGTTGCAAATTGATAAATTACTGCACCTCTGTAATATATTTTGAAAATCACCAAATATATTTTGACAGTCACCAAATATGACAAGTAGAGATTGTAAGCTTTCAAATGATATATAGTTTGTCAAGATTAATTTAGGTTTAGTATAGGATATTACTGTTTTAAATATGTAATGGCTGTGGGCCAGTGACAGTTAACAGGCAAGTACATGTGACAGCTATAACAAGGACACTAAAATAAAGTGTTCCCTCTTTTTTTTTTTTTACCTGGTAACTTAAACGATATTATATTAATAAATATGGTTATACCTTTGTACTTGTGAAGTCTTTACAGTGTATATTTAAAATCTGTGCATTATATCATGAACAATATTGCCTGTGTAGTCAAATTATGTGTTTAGTTTAAGGTGCTCTAAGCGATGTCATGCGTTTTTAGGCCAAACATTTTTTGTCACATACAGCAAACATCTCCTCACTATCCGCTAGCTGCCTGTCCCCTGAACACACTGTAAAAAAAACGCGGTCTCTGAAGTCGCCACAAGCTCCGAAAATGGCAATAAAAACAAACAGGTGCAGCCTGGACCACAAAACATAATAAACACGCTCCAGCCAATAACCGACAAGAATGATTTTAAATGCGCTTTAAAACCACTTTCAAGGCCCAGAAAGGTAGTAAAGACATTGTTAAATTAGTCAGAACACCGACTCATTATTGACTGGCATCACATGCATGCGTCGTTCTGACATATAGAACCTGGAAGCTCTGCACTGTCTATACAACGTAAACAGCGTAGGAGACTGACAGGGAAGAGAAGATACTGTTGAATAAAGTCATTATTTTTGTTTTATTTTCGCGCAGAAAAAGTATTCTTGTCACTTCATTACATTAAGGTTGAACCAATGCAGTCACATGGACTATTTTAACATTGGGTCTCATTCATGAAACATTGGTAAATATACGAGTAAATATGTGAGTGATTTGCGCATAAAGAGACCTTCCTGAAACTCTTCTCCTGATTCACAAATACTTAAATGTCAAATACTTAAATGTAAATGTCAGAAGTGATAGTGAAATGTGTGTGTGTGTGTTAATGAATTCCAATCAGTAGTAAATGGGATGCCCGTGCACGCTCATTCTCAATTACCATAAATCCCGCCCATTAAATTCGAATGACAACTATATATGGGCATCATATTATGACATCAAACAAAGGATTTTGGCCATTTTATAGGAAACAATTTCCATAACAATATGGGGCCATTAGTTTGCCCAACCGTATTGAAATCAATTAATTATTTGATTAAAGTGCTCCGTTTGCAGATGCTATTACTGGCTCTCACAATAAAAGTAAAAAGAAAAAACGTATGTAATTACTATATATAATATTTTTTCAAAATGCTGTGTAAATATGTACCTTATTAAGGTGAATTAAAATGCAGCCTTATTAATGAGCAAAACATTCGGATGTTAAAGGAACACTAAAACAGTTGAGTTTTAACGTTTTCGAATCCATTCAGCCGATCTCCGGTTCTGGCGGTACCCCTTTTAGCATAGCTTAGCATAGTTCATTGAATCTGATTAGACCGTTAGCATCGCGCTTAAAAATGACCAAAGAGTTTCAATATTTTACCTATTTAAAACTTGACTCTTCTGTAGTTAAATCGTGTACTAAGACCGACAGAAAATGAAAAGTTGCGATTTTCTAGGCTGATATGGCTAGGAACTATACTCTCATTCAGGCGTAATAATCAAGGAACTTTGCTGCCGTTCCATGGCTGCAGCAGTGCAATGATATTACGCAGCGTCTCTCACAAACGTCTCCATGGTTGCAAGGCACGTTCCCTGTGCAAGCAGGTGCTCACGGGCGCTGCGTAATATCATTGCACTGCTGCAGCCATGGAACGGCAGCAAAGTTCCTTGATTATTACGCCTGAATGAGAGTATAGTTCCTAGCCATATCAGCCTAGAAAATCACAACTTTTTATTTTCCGTCGGTCTTAGTACACGATTTAACTACAGAAGAGTCAAGTTTTAAATAGGAAAAATATCAAAACTCTTTGGTCATTTTTAAGCGCGATGCATAGGTCTAATCAGATTCAATGAACCATGCTAAGCTATGCTAAAAGTGGTACCGCCAGAACCGGAGATCGGCTGAATGGATTCGAAAACGGTAAAACTCAACTGTTTAACTCTAGGGGAGTTGGAAAATGAGCCTATTTTCAGAAAAAGTGGAGTGTTCCTTTAAGCGCACTATTTATGCGTGGCTGGGAGCAGGTGTAGATTTCTTTCGTACCAACTAACATTTGGAAAATACTAATATTTTAATGAATACGAAAATTTTACACACGATTTACACAAAAATTTGTTCTGCTCGTGCTTCATGAATGAGACCCAATGTCTTTACTACCTTTCTGGACCTTGAAAGTGGTAATTATGTTGCTGTCTATGAAGGGGTCAGAGAGCTCTCGGATTTCATCAAAAATATCTTAATTTGTGTTCCGAAGATGAAGGAAGGTCTTACGGATGTAGAACTACACAAGGCTGAGTAATTAATGACAGCATTGTCATTTTTGGGTGAACTAACCCTTTAATATGAAAGTAAAAAAGGGAGCATTGAAAATTAATGTCTGATCATATCTGAAACCGTCAGTATATAAAAATATTGCCACAATAATACAATGGTACACCAACAGTCTGGAGACTAAAACAGAAAATATTTAAAGATACAAAGGAGTGAAATGACGAATTTTATGATCAGCATACCAAAAACACATTACCTGGCCGTACTGCTAAAGTAATGTAAATTTCAAGACGAGAGAGAGAGAGAGAGAGAGCGAGAGAGAGAGAGAGAGAGACTTTGATCAGAGAGCATCACCTGGCTCGGATGCTGTTGTCTGTTGTCTGGTTGGGTCCAGCTCACAGTCGCGTCTCTCTTCACTCAGCGCACCACAGACTCCTCGGCACCTTCAGAACAAGCAGAACTCGAGTACTGTACTACATACTGCAACTGTAGCGCAACAAGGGGCATTTCAGCAGGACCGGGTCTTTTCCAAATGAACACAAAACGGCAGACAGCTGCAGGTGCCGGACGCCAAAGTGTGTCGAGTGTTTAGGACAATTGTGGACTACCACCGACTTCTCTGGTTTGTGCTCTTGATTTCTTTCAGTCAGAATTCGATTGTGTGAACAACATGAAGATGTCTCCCCCAGACCGAAGGAAATACGTTCGTGATCTGGCTCTGGAGATCGCCGTGAGAGTGCTGCTCTTCGGAGTTTTTGTGTAAGTAGGCTACCTGCATTTGGCACAATATAATGCAATGTTACTGTGTATGCAAGATAGTGAAAAATACGACGCGTTAGTGTAAACGTGACACAGCCTAACTAAACGAGACACCCTTCCAATTAAACTGGTATAATTGGAAATATAGCTAAACAGCCTATGGGTGTTTCATCATCCTTTCCCAGATTTAAAGTTCTCTGATAGGTTATCACATCTTTAATAAATCAATAGGCTACTATAAGGCATGTTTTATTTTTTGTAAAGTATTCTTAATGCATTGATAATACATTATAATGCTGTTCTAAATAATGACACTCACACACTTCATACTTATTCATACTGTATTTTTATAATGCTCTATTGTTATAATGCTCTTTAAAGGATTGGGTTAAGTGAGGTTACAATTATTTGTAAAAAAAAAAAAAAAAACATTTTACAATTTAGATATTGAATGCATTACATACAGGCTTCAAGTAAGTGTTACCAAGGAGATTGAGGTTTCTTGAAATGCATGGTGCAAAGGCAAGCACCATCACAACCTGTGAAAGAAAAAGATGAGAAATTCTGTCTAGCAAGAGACGATCTTGCGCTCACTGTGCAAACAGGTTGTTGGAGTTCTTCAAGTTCATTCATATACAAGCAACACATTTTTTAAATGATTTTATAATCCTGTGTTATTAAAGCAATTTAGCTTATGTCATAATGAGATGAATTACTGTGATAACGGAATGAGAATAATATGATAATAATGGAATGAGATGCTCTGAGGGGTTTGTTAACAAAGACTTTCTGTAGTTTCATTAATCTTTTGGTTATCTATAGTCTCCTGCCGTGCTCAGTCATTTTCAGTTTCTTGAAAACTGTACTGCAGAAATATAATCAGCCTTGCTTCTCAGTTTATTCTATTGTTTGATTGAAATAGCAGCATATGTTCAGATGTCTGTAATCCAGTCAATGTGTGCATGCATCCTGGAATTTATTGTGATGTTGCACTTTGAAGAGGAACGTTTGGAAGTGTGTGCTTGTGTCTGTAGTCAGCACAGGGGGATAAATGTGATGAGTTAGACGTGAGGAAAGCTGGCCTTACTTATACAGACTGGGAACTTGAACCTGTTTTGAATGAGGAAATATCACATATATCATAGAATGACAACAAAAAAAAGGCAAACGTTTCAGGGTTGAGGAAGGAGCTGCCTGGCGGGCTGATGTTGATGATGATTGCCGTTAGTGTTTGCTAAAGCAAGCTTCACTCTTACTACGCATGACTCATCCTGCAACAGTTGTGCTATGGGCATGAAAAAAACCTCAAAGACTTACATTAAAGGAGAAACCCAAGCCATCTCTAGAAACACTCTAGTTTGTGACAAGTGCCACTCACATTTCTTCACTTCAAGTTTTCACTGAGGTGAACTGACATTCAGTTTTGACACTGGCATTCTTAATATGCAATCCAATATAGTAAACTGAGTTAACATGTTTGTAGAATACTTGTTCTCTTTCTTGGCACTTGATTATTTGCCAGGTGTTGTCTGCTGCAACAAGAATCCAGTCAAACCTCTCATTGTCTTCACAATATGAGTCTATTACTAGCGAAGCTAGCCTCAGAGCACAACATCTGCTGCCTGTCAGCAATTCCATGACTGGCCCAGATTTGATGTGCCCTGAGATATCAGCCATCAGGAGACGACGTGCCTTCTGAATGCTGATCACCTGATGTCATGTTCGTAGGGAAGCTCAGTTGCATGAAAATATTTTTTTTTTATTTATTTTTTTTAGAAAGCAAGCATATATTTAAAGGATAGATCAACTAAAATGAAAAATTATGTCTTCATCTGCACACCCTCATTCAAAAAACGTGTATGATGTTTTTCTTCTGTGGAACACAGATGATGATGCATATAAACAATAATGTCATTGGGATCCAGTCTTGTTTTGGACAACTTTAACTAAATGTACATAACATTTTTGGGTGAACTGTCTTTTGAAGTTTGCAAATTTTCACCACTTGCAATTGTTAAACTAGAGAACCATTTTCACATGATTTAAACTATTAAAATGTTTGACTTGAATAAATTTAGGTTGATTCTGTGAGGTCACATTACTGGTTAGTTAGGATACTACCATTTTTTTTCGGTGTACCATTATAATTATGTACATATTTTGACTTCGATCATTTGAATAGATAGCAGCTCATTTCATGATCCTGTAATATTCTTGTTGACTCTGCTGTAATGCACCTAATATTGCATATTTAGAGGCTTTTCCACCTTATTTTTCAAAGCATAAATAGTGTGTTTTAAGGTGTGAATGTGCGAGACTTCCGATTCATTAGCCACTATAGGGAAATGACAAGACTATTAAAGTGCAGTAAACTGTAAAACTGTTTGAGCTACAAACCAGTGTGTTTATAATGAAGACAATGCATTAAAATAATATGGTAAGAAATACTAGGTTGCGATATCAAGCAGCGTAATGAGCTGTTTTGTATAGCCAAATATAATTGGAAGTGAATGACACTGGACACATTAAATTTACAAATGGCTGTGCACGCTCTTACCTGAAAATTACGGTGGATACAGCATGGATTCACTGACCTCTATAAAAATCCTTCCTTAAGCAAAGATGACACAGGGACCATATTCTCTGAGATCAACAAACTTGTCAAACCACCATCTCCCTCTATTAATGGTTCTTCAGATTTTCTGACATTCTGTCAGTCTTTCTCTTCCTTTGCTCCTCCAGAACCTTCTACTTCCCTTTACACTCATTTCATCTATGGTTGAACAGCTGATTATTACATCTAACTCCATTTTCTGTCAGCTAGATCCAATACCAACACACCTGCTCAAAACCTTTCTGCCTTCTCTCATTATACCTATCACTCACATGATAAATAGATCTCGTATGACTGGTTATATGGACTGAAATAGCTGTGATCAAACCCGGTACTCAAAAAAATCACAGTCATGATTATCATCTTTGGACCAAAATCCAACCTTCCCTTTTTGTCTTAAGGACCTAGTAAAGGTGGTCGCCACACAACTACAGACTCATTTGGGAAAAAAAAAAATTGCATGAACCATTTCCATTACAGAGACTGCTCTTTAAGAGTAGCGATTGACCTCCTCCTCGCTCCTGATTCTGGTGTCTTAAGCCTTCTGGTCCTCTTGGACCTGAGTGCATCTTTTGATACTGTTTGTCACTCTGTACTTCGATCTCATCTGTCTATTGGCATTACAGGAACTGTCCTTCAGTGGCTATGTTCATGCAGCATCTCTCAGACAGGCAACAGTTCATTAACATTGATAAACACAAATCTCGCTCTGTCACTTTTTCCCGTGGAGTGCCTCAAGGTTCTGTTCTTGGTCCACTTCTGTTTTAATTTACATGCTTCCTCTGGGTCAGATCATCTGGCGCCAAGGTCTTAATTTCCACATTTATGCGCAATTTATGCTGATACGCAAATCTATTTTACTGCACTGCCCAATTCCCTCCCCTTCCTCAACATGATCTTACATGATCTTAAAGTATAGATGGCTCCAAATTTCTTAAAATTGAATACTGGAAAAAACAAAAATCATGTTTGTAGGCCCTAAATCCTTTTTCTCCTCCAAACATGACTTCTCCATTAACACTGATGGAGTTATAGTTCATCCCTCCCCCACTATACGCAATCTTGGTGTACTGTTTGATTCTAGATTATATTTTGAACCTCATATCAACCAGCTTGTCAAATCTTTGCAATATTGTCTGTATACAACATTCACTAATTTCAAAGATGCTGAATTGTTGTATTATTGGATTATTGTAACTCTTTGTTTTATGTCCTATCCAACAAAGTCCTTAATTCAGCTGCTCGTGCCCTTAATTATACAAAAAACATCAGCCCACATCACTCCTGTCCTACAGCTATTACATTGTCTCCCTGTTATTTATTGTATTCAGTTTAAGATACTTGTCCTAGTTTTCGAGGCTCACCATGGTTCGGTACCTTCTTACCTTTCTGAATTCATTCACCCCTATGTCCCTGCCTGTACTCTGAGATCGAGTTCTGAGAATTTGCTTGCAGTACCCAAGTCCTGACTATCTTGTGTGGGTGGTAGGACTTTCAGCATTTCAGCTCCAAAGCTCTAGAGCAAACTCTTTTTCCACTCCAGACCTTTAAAACTGACCTCAGAACTCACTTATTTACAATATGTTTTGTTAACTGATTTTCTGCCTCAATTTCCAGTTCCATGCTTGCTTTGGTTACTTCTAGCCTTTATTATATGATCTCTGTCTGCTCAGTCTGCTTGATCATGTGTATACTGATTGTATATTTGTATTCATGTTATCTATCAGCATTATGTATAGCATCCTTGGGTTCTTGAAAGGCGCTATATAAATGAAATGGATAAACGAAGGTGCGTAGGCACCTATTGTATCCGTTGGCGTTCTTATTACTATTCTTCCTTTTTTTTTCCTCTTCTTATGGGCTGTCTATAGAACCATATGCACAAAAATAGTTGTGAAATTTGACACAGTGATAGAGGACAGTCTAAAATATCACCATAGCAAATATGGAGTATCTAACTCAATCCCTCTAGCACCACCACCTGTCCCACCATTTTTAATTTTCCGAAAAACATACTTTTTCAAACTCCTCCTAGGCCGTTGCTACGATTTTCAAGAAAACTTGAACCAGATCATCTTCAGACCATGCAGACAAAAACGTATGGAATTCAAGTCGATTCATCAAACCATTTTCGAATATCTCATGAATTAATTTTATGAAACACATAGATGTAAGGCTTATCTCCGCAACGTTTTAACGTATTCAGACCAAACTTGATACATGTCATCACAAGCATGACCTAAGGTTACAGAAAAATGGATTTTATCCGGAGATACGAAAATTTATATTTTTGCTTATAACTTCTGAATGGTTTGTCCAGAAATCATCTCGTTAGATTTGGGGCTAGGGATGTCCCGATCACGTTTTTTTGCCCTCGAGTCCGAGTCCGAGTCATTTGATTTTGAGTATCTGCCGATACCGAGTCCCGATCCGATACTTAATAGCCTACATAAAAAAGAATAAAGAAGAGCAAAAAAACAGATCCAGGAACAGTGCTTTTCAGGTTTTTCAGGTATTCGGTTTTCAAATAGTAATCAAATATAGAATATATATTATCTTTACTGTATAAAATAAATAAAGATTAATCATTATTGAAGTTACAAAAACTATTCAGTCAAGAGCAGTGAGTAATTTCTTTGTTATTTGTTGTTTGATTTAACATTAAATACAGGCAGCAGGAATAGTTGTTTTCCCTTTAAGACATGCACGATCCAGTACATATAGCCTACTGTTCCACATGCGCTGTCTTTCTCGGCTAATATACGTTTACTTAAGACATAACCGACTATGTTTGCTAGGATACTCGCTAGGACGGGCATGTTGACATAATTTTTGTATGAATGTGGCCGCCGAAGCGCAAGGCGTGAAAGAGAACTCAGTATTTGCGCGCTGACCGGAATAAGCGTGTGCGCGCTTCGGATGAGCGCACACAAATCTTCTCACAGCGCGTGCGAGTTCTCTTTCGCGTCTTGTTCTTTAAGGTTTAAATCAGCAAGGCTTAAACGAGTTAGCTTAAATACAGACAGCAACGTGTGCAACGTGTGTCAACACCCGGGTGATGACGGCGTAAATGACTGGACATTAGAGCAGACGGCACTCGCAGTTAACAGTTTACAAAGAGTGACTGTTTTGTCCACGCTTTCTGATTATCGTTGTTGTAACGTTTTGCGCATCCATCGACTGAAACATACATTATCTGAACTCTGTCTGTATTCCAAGTTGCTATTTTAAACAAACCATATTAACCAATAGATGCGTCGTCATTCGAGATGGACTGCAGTGCAAGTGCGGTCCGTAAGTGGAGAACCGTATGGTTCGATTTTTTACAGAGAACCGTTGCACCCCTAATACATATATATCCGAGTCCTGATCGGGAGGTAATGTCCGATTCCGATCGAGTCTGAAACCACATGATCGGGCCCGATTTCCGATCATGTGATCGGATCTGGACATCCCTATTTGGGGCATCATGCTGAGTCGAATGATAACAATTTTCCCATATCAGCCATTTTGGGTGTCTGCTGTTTTGAATTTTGTACTAAAATGCTGTATTTTATGATCACATTAGCATATCATTGCGAAACTCAGCATGGGTCATCAGCACAATGCTCTGAAGGAGCCTGAGAAGTTTCAAGCCAGCGCCACCTAGTGGTAAAATCAAATATTCAAATGCTTATAATTTTGAGTATGTTTGACTTCTTTTCACTGGAGTCATCTCCTTAGACTCCTGAATCCTTGCAAAGTCAAAGGATACCAAATATGCTAGGTTTTGCTTGGTTTGTGCAATGTTGTGATTTAGCATTAAAACAACTTTCACCAGTATTTTCAAAACCGTTAGTACGATCAAGACTAAACCACTGTAGGAAATTCGGAAACATAGGTCGCTGATATACTCTGATGGCCAAGTGTCAAAATTTTGATAGTAAGTGGCATGAAAATGCAAACAAAGTCGTCCATGGGTCATTTTTTATGTTTTCATAGATTTACATGTCTATAACTCTAAAATGAAAAAAGATGCAAGGCTGTAACTCTGCAACACTTTAACATATTCAGACCAAACTTGGTCCATGTCATCACAAGCATGACGTAACATTACATGCTGTGTTTCGGCCCTCCTACTGGTCCAGAGATACGAAAAATGGCTATTTTTGCTGATAACTTCTGAACAGTTTGTCCAAAAATCATAATTATTATTATTATTATAAGCTAAGGTTGAAACTTCACTTTGTTCTTCACAGAGCACCCCTTTACACTTTCACATTTCAATTTGACTATGTTGTTCTGCTGTGAGAATAACAATAAAAATCATTGACCACTAAGACTCACTGTTGCACTTCTCCAACCAACATTCAGAAAAAATGTCTCATATTTAAACCTTCATTTTTCCATCTGTCCATCCCACTCAATACCAGTTTATCTAATATAGTGTCTGTCACTGGGAGTACTGGAGCATATCCTAGCAAATCTCAAGGCAAGGAAATGGAGAGATGGCTAGTCTATGTAAATATATGGAATAGTCATCTGCATATGTACTGTATATAGTTATATATATATATATATATATATATTTACTAGTCAAATAAGTGAAGTGAAGTTAAGTGATGTGAAGGCCGAGTATTGTAACCTATACTCAGAATTTCTCCTCTGCATTTAACCCATCCAGTACAATAGGAGCAGTGAGTAGTGAACACAAACACACACACACACTCGGAGAAGTGGGCAGCCACTTGCTGCGGCGCTTGATGATCGATTGGGGGTTCGGTGCCTTGCTCAAGGGCACCTCAGTCATTTCCTGCCCGTATTGACAATCGAACCCGTGAACTTCGGGTTACAAGTCTGACTCTCTAACCATTAGGTCACAGCTGCCCCAATACTTGGAAAGATTTGTGTGTCAGCAGGCAGTGACCATGTTGTACTCTATGACTAAGGCATGCTGGCAGGTGAAAGCTGTAAATATTTCCCTGTCAGTCTTGTTGCTATGATACATTTCAGGGTACGAGTTTTATTCAGTCAAAACTATATGACTTATTTATTTGCCTCTAACAAGTATTGCATTTTTGCTATAGTGGTTCTTTGAGGGTTAAGTCTTGTGATTATGACAATTTTGCAGTGTAATATCTGATCAATAGAGTTTGATACTATGAAAGCGTCTATCCTAAATAAGATTTATGACATTGATGGTATGTGTATTCTATTTACTTTTGGCTTTGACCACCATATAAACACCATATATCAACTAGACAAGGGTCCTGCAATAACATGCGAACAACATCCCCATTCCCCGGCACTGATGACTCCAGAGATTTACTCTTACACTAAACAGCAGTCATAACTTGATTGAAATTCCCTGCTTAAATGATTTGACTCTCCTTATTGCTGGAAATGTCAATAATAATAATTCATTAATATAAGTGATTTAGTTTGCAGTAGCAGAGATAAATTATCTTATGAAAAGATGAACTGTTGAACTGAAACTAATAAGAACCATATTATGCATCAAACAAATACATGAAAGATAAGTTAAGGTATTAACTAACATGAACTAACAATGAGTAACACATTTGTTACAGTATTTATTAATCTTTGTTAATGTTAGTTAAAGCTGCAGTCCGCAACTTTTTTTGTGTTAAAAATTTACAAAAATTATATAATGAGAATATGCAACATGAATCCATTTTCCAAATCGTGTTTTTGTCTTACCCTGAATCATTATGGTACACTTATAATAAGTGTTTATATTCGGACTATTTCAGACCGGATTGGTAGGACTCGCCGCAGAGTATCACAGTAATTGCGTGACTCGCCATAGACATACACGGAGAAAAGTAGCTCCGGCTACAATGTTCCTCCGCAAGACGCGTGCAGTTCTGTTTATTAACCGCTAGAGGGCCAAAAATCGCAGACAGCAGCTTTAATAAAAATACAGTTCATTGTTTGTTCATGTCAGTTCACAGTGCATTAACTAATGTTAACAAATACAACTTTTGATTTTAATAACATATTAGTAAATGTTGAAATTAAAATGAAGTAACATTAATAAATGCTGTAGAAGTATTGTTCATTCTTCTAAAGTAGTTAACTAATATTAACAAATGAAATTGTTGTACCATTTTGTCACAGACACGTCAGGTTCCAACATCACCCAATCACAGCGCGCACCATCTCCAGAATACTAATCACCGCCACCTGCACCTCATCACTCCCCTCATCAGCAGCTCCATAAAACACTCACACTCACAGCACTCCACGTCCGGTCTCGTTTGCATACCATACCAGTATATGCTTACCTCAAGGACTCCCCTTCGCATACTTACCTGTCTCCATCGTGGAACCTCGGGTGCGGCTGCAACTCGCTGCATGCGAGGACAACATCGGCCTAGAAAAGTTCATCCAGCTCTCCATCCGCTGCGCCACTCGCATGCAGGCGTGCCTCCAAGAGCAGTTCTTCTCCACCGTGCCACTCTGCCGATCCGAACCCGTCAGCACTCCAGAACCAGCTCAAGAACCCATGGAAGTAGAAAACTCTCGTCTATCCTATGAAGAACGTCACCGGGGGCCAATGAGACCCTCTCGTTGCTGAAAGAACGCTTCTGGTGGCCAGGGATGGCAGCCGACGTCAGAAGGTACGTGAAGGCTGTAGGGAGTGTGCCATCTCCAAGTCTCCTCGTCATCTGCCAGCTGGGAAACTCCTTCCGCTGCCCGTTCCAGATCGCCCCTGGTCACACCTAGGAGTGGACTTCATATCTGATCTCCCTGTCTCAGACGGATACACCACCATCCTAGTTGTCGTGGACCGGTTCTCAAAGTCATGTCGTTTAATTCCACTTCCTGGATTACCTACTGCAATGGAGACCTCCGAAATACTCTTCAACCAAGTCTTCAGATACTTCGGAATTCCAGAAGATATCGTCTCCGACCGTGGGCCTCAATTCATATCCCGTGTATGGAAGTCCTTCTACTCACTCCTAGGTGTGGCCGTCAGCCTCACATCTGGATATCACCCCCAGTCGAACGGGCAGACGGAAAGGAAGGTTCAGGAGATTGGCCGCTTCCTCCGTACCTTCTGTCATGACCACCAGGACTCTTGGAACCAGTTCCTGGGTTGGGCCGAGTACGCCCAAAACTCTCTCCGACAGTCAACTACTGGGCTTACACCGTTTCAATGCATACTCGTTTACCAACCCCCACTGTTCCCCTGGGATGGGGAACCCTCCAACGTTCCTGCAGTGGATTACTGGTTCCGAGAGAGCGAGAGGGTCTGGGACTCAGCTCACCACCAGTTGCAACGAGCCCTGCGCAGACGCAGAATGGTAGCCGACCTCCGACGCTCTAACACCCCAGTATTCCAGCCTGGTCAGATGGTCTGGCTATCCACCCGTGACATCAGACCGCGTCTGCCCTGCAGAAAGCTGAGTCCCAGGTTCATTGGCCCATTCCCCATCGTCAAGCAGGTCAACCCGGTCACTTATCAACTCCGGCTGCCACAAGGGTACCGTATATATCCCACTTTCCATGTGTCACTCCTCAAAGCTCACCATCCCTCTGTTCTTCCCACAGGACCTGACGTGGCTCCCGCCGAACCCCCCCTTCCACTCATCGTGGAAGACGGAGCTGCCTACGAGGTGCGAGAAATCTTGAACTCCCGGCGTCGTGGTGGTCAGCTTGAATACCTGGTGGATTGGGAAGGATATGGTCCCGAAGAATGCTCCTGGGTCCCAAGGGACGACATCTTAGACCCCAGTTTACTCCAAACCTTCCATGACAGTCACCCTGAGAAACCGGCACCGCGGGGAAGAGGACGACCACCACGGCGTCGGGGTTCTCGGCCCTCTGGAGCGGGCCGTGGAGGGGGGGGTACTGTCACAGACACGTCAGGTTCCAACGTCACCCAATCACAGCGCGCACCATCTCCAGAATACTAATCACCGCCACCTGCACCTCATCACTCCCCTCATCAGCAGCTCCATAAAACACTCACACTCACAGCACTCCACGTCCGGTCTCGTTTGCATACCATACCAGTATATGCTTACCTCAAGGACTCCCCTTCGCATACCTACCTGTCTCCATCGTGTCGATGCCCATTGTGTTCTTTGTCTGCCTCGTGAGTGTGTTCCCGTCAGCTTCCAAGTGCTCCAACGATCTCCAGTCTCCAGCGTCTAACTCCCTGCAAAGAAAAGGACAGTAACTATTCCAAGTATTCCCAGTTCAAGTCATTCTTCTACCAGTTCACTCACCTGTTTCATTCTCCTTGCTCTCCTGTGGTCAAAATAAAGACTGTGTTAAGTGATACCTGTGTCTGTCCTCCGTCTACTGTAACACATTGTACCTTATGTAATATAGCAAAATCAACCTTTATACGTTATTTTATACCAACAGATTATTTTTTATGGGTTAAATCAAGTAAAAAAAAACAGCTCTTTACTGCATGTCAACATGTAATACAAATTAGAAAATCATATAATAGGCCAAGGTCTCTGGAAAGAGGATTTGTTGAGTGATATTTATGTTCCAGATCTCATAGAGCACCAAAAGAGCTCTGAAGTGGGTACAGAAAGTCCTTAACAATCTGGAACATGCAGATAAAGGTACCTTGAAGTGCCGGTTTGCTTGCTTGCCAGAGCTTGGTTGTATGTTGTCTGCCTCTCTGGGCCAGAGACTCAATGCTTGGAGCTTAGTTGTATCTGTTAACGTCTCTCCCCTTACAGACCTGAGTCTCAGAGGACTATGAGGAGTGTCTATTGAAAGAGTACATTTATCCCTTTCCATTGAGTAGGATATTGCAATTTGGTGCTCAATTCCAGTACTGTGATTGGCTGCTGGCATCAAAGGTGGCATGGCACATTCATTTGCATAATCTAAAGCAAACAGTTAGAACAGTGTCTTTAAAGATTCACTGCATTATTTACTTCCCAAACCACCACTAGAATATACCTTTAGCAATTTTCTGAACACATAGAGTCCAAACATGCTGGAAAAAGACTGAACTGTCATGCATGCATTCATTTGTATGTCAGACCCAATAATGCATTCAGCCGTACTCTCTACTCAACTCCCGTTGGGTAGCAGAGCTATACCAAACAGTAAATGAGCGAACAAACAAACAAACATCATTCTAGAACTCCAGGAAAATGTGTATAGAGCAACTAGTTGTTAATTATGTATTTAAATGCACATCAGGGACATATATCTCTTCTGTATGTGCGGTGAAAGAAAAGGGCTAGAAAAAACAGCAAACAAGAATAAGCCCATAAAAAAATAAAATAAAAAAAATATATATCTGAAATATTTAAAATACAGTTTTTGAGATAAGGGACAAAACATGTCCTACACACAAAAGCCCATCTCTATGTTAAAAATAAATACATTCATCAAAATAAAAAATACTTAAAAAGTATCATCTGGAAATCTGGACATTCATTGCTTTTATTTTTAAATAATTTTGTTAGTATTATTTTAAATACATGCTCTGTACTTGAAAAATACATGTAATTTAGCCTGTCATCAGCATGAGGTCACAATGTAAAATTGTCAAACAAAGGGTTTAAAAATGCACAAATTCAAAAATATACATTTAAATTGAAAGGCAGAGATCTGTAATATATCAAACAATATGAAAAGTAGGTCTTGAACTATATTTTTCATAAAAATGCCTATCAAACTTCCTCAATTTGCGTCAACTCTGTAAGGATTTTTTTATAATTCTGAATAAATCAGACAATGTCATGGTCATCTTCAGCTCTGAGGAGCACTTACTCTTACAGTAGGACACATAGTCCTGGAATTTTTATATATTTTTATATTTTATATAAACAATGTTGAAGTCTCTGCAGTCACAGCTTTAACATGTCAACTCCATAATCCCAGTGTAATAGTTTCTGTAAATAGTTGTGGGATAAATCTTGGCATTTTTTTATATGTTTATTAAGGCAGCTACATCTAATAAAGAAAGCAAAATTGCTCCACAGTATAACACGTGGTTAAGGTGGAAAAAAAATTCAATTTTGTCAACTCCGTCAGACGTCAACTCCGCCAGATTTTATGTCTGATGGTTGACAAGTGCTCTCAAAAAGCCTATATAATGTGATTTAATATGTTTTTTTGCATATGGGGAATTCTTCCAATGTTGTTTCATGATTCTATTTTCATATACTGTATATTTTGCACTAGCTGGACCTTTGTCAACTTCGTCAGTTTTCGTCAACTGTGCCAGTATTTGTCAACTCCTCCAGTTTTTGTCAACACCGTCAGTATTTGTCAACTCTGTCAGCATTGTCAACACCGTCCGTATTTGTCAACACCGTCAGTATTTGTCAACACCGTCAGTTTTTGTCAACACCGTCCGTATTTGTCAACACCGTCAGTTTTTGTCAACACCGTCCGTATTTGTCAACACCGTCAGTATTTCTCAACACCGTCAGTTTTTGTCAACTCCGCCCGTTTTTGTCAACACCGTCAGTTTTTGTCAACTCCGTCAGTTTTTGTCAAACCGTCAGTTTTTGTCAACTCCGCCCGTTTTTGTCAACACCGTCAGTTTTTGTCAACTCCTTCAGTTTTTGTCAAACCGTCAGTTTTTGTCAACTCCGTCAGTTTTTGTCAAACCGTCAGTTTTTGTCAACTTCGTCAGTTTTTGTCAACTGTGCCAGTATTTGTCAACTCCTCCAGTTTTTGTCAACACCGTCAGTATTTGTCAACTCTGTCAGCATTGTCAACACTGTCCGTATTTGTCAACACCGTCAGTATTTGTCAACACCGTCAGTTTTTGTCAACACCGTCCGTATTTGTCAACACCGTCAGTTTTTGTCAACACCGTCCGTATTTGTCAACACCGTCAGTTTTTGTCAACTCCGTCAGTTTTTGTCAACTCCGTCAGTTTTTGTCAACTCCGTCAGTTTTTGTCAACTCCGTCAGTTTTTGTCAACTCCGTCAGTTTTTGTCAACTCCGCCAGTTTTTGTCAACACCGTCAGTTTTTGTCAACTCCTTCAGTTTTTATCAAACCGTCAGTTTTTGTCAACTCCGTCAGTTTTTGTCAACTCCGTCAGTATTTGTCAACTTCGTCAGTTTTTGTCGAACCGTCAGTTTTTGTCAACTCCGTCAGTTTTTGTCAACTCCTTCAGTTTTTATCAAACCGTCAGTTTTTGTCAACTCCGTCAGTTTTTGTCAACTCCGTCAGTATTTGTCAACTCCGTCAGTTTTTGTCAAACCGTCAGTTTTTGTCAACTCTGTCAGTTTTTGTCAAACCGTCAGTTTTTGTCAACTCCGTCAGTATTTGTCAACTCCGTCAGTTTTTGTCAAACCGTCAGTTTTTGTCAACTCCGCCAGCTTTTGTCAACTCCGTCAGTTTTTGTCAACTCCGCCAGCTTTTGTCAACTCCGTCAGTTTTTGTCAAACCGTCAGTTTTTGTCAACTCCGTCAGTTTTTGTCAACTCCTTCAGTATTTGTCAACTCCGCCAGTTTTTGTCAACACCGGCAGTATTTGTCAACTCCGCCAGTTTTTGTCAACTCCGTCAGTTTTTGTCAAACCGTCAGTTTTTGTCAACTCCGCCAGCTTTTGTCAACTCCGTCAGTTTTTGTCAAACCGCCAGTTTTTGTCAACTCCGCCAGTTTTTGTCAACTCCGTCAGTATTTGTCAACTCTGCCAGTTTTTGTCAACTCCGTCAGTATTTGTCAACTCCGTCAGTTTTTGTCAACAACGTCAGTTTTTGTCAACACCGTCAGTTTTTGTCAACTCCGCCAGCTTTTGTCAACTCCGCCAGCTTTTGTCAACTCCGTCAGTTTTTGTCAAACCGTCAGTTTTTGTCAACTCCGTCAGTTTTTGTCAACTCCTTCAGTATTTGTCAACTCCGCCAGTTTTTGTCAACACCGGCAGTATTTGTCAAACCGCCAGTTTTTGTCAACTCCGCCAGTTTTTGTCAACTCCGCCAGTTTTTGTCAACTCCGTCAGTTTTTGTCAAACCGTCAGTTTTTGTCAACTCCGTCAGTTTTTGTCAACTCCGTCAGTATTTGTCAACTCCGTCAGTTTTTGTCAAACCATCAGTATTTGTCAACTCCGTCAGTTTTTGTCAACTCCGTCAGTATTTGTCAACTCCGTCAGTTTTTGTCAAACCGTCAGTTTTTGTCAACTCCGTCAGTTTTTGTCAACTCCGTCAGTTTTTGTCAAACCGTCAGTTTTTGTCAAACCGTCAGTTTTTGTCAACTCCGTCAGTTTTTGTCAAACCGTCAGTTTTTGTCAACTCCGTCAGTTTTTGTCAAACCGTCAGTTTTTGTCAACTCCGTCAGTTTTTGTCAAACCGTCAGTTTTTGTCAACTCCGTCAGTTTTTGTCAACTCCGTAAGTTTTTGTCAAACCTTCAGTTTTTGTCAACTCCGTCAGTTTTTGTCAACTCCGTCAGTTTTTGTCAACTCCGTCAGTTTTTGTCAAACCGTCAGTTTTTGTCAAACCGTCAGTTTTTGTCAAACCGTCAGTTTTTGTCAACTCCGTCAGTATTTGTCAACTCCGTCAGTTTTTGTCAAACCGTCAGTTTTTGTCAACTCCGCCAGCTTTTGTCAACTCCGTCAGTTTTTGTCAACTCCGCCAGCTTTTGTCAACTCCGTCAGTTTTTGTCAAACCGTCAGTTTTTGTCAACTCCGTCAGTTTTTGTCAACTCCTTCAGTATTTGTCAACTCCGCCAGTTTTTGTCAACACCGGCAGTATTTGTCAACTCCGCCAGTTTTTGTCAACTCCGTCAGTTTTTGTCAAACCGTCAGTTTTTGTCAACTCCGCCAGCTTTTGTCAACTCCGTCAGTTTTTGTCAAACCGCCAGTTTTTGTCAACTCCGCCAGTTTTTGTCAACTCCGTCAGTATTTGTCAACTCTGCCAGTTTTTGTCAACTCCGTCAGTATTTGTCAACTCCGTCAGTTTTTGTCAACAACGTCAGTTTTTGTCAACACCGTCAGTTTTTGTCAACTCCGCCAGCTTTTGTCAACTCCGCCAGCTTTTGTCAACTCCGTCAGTTTTTGTCAAACCGTCAGTTTTTGTCAACTCCGTCAGTTTTTGTCAACTCCTTCAGTATTTGTCAACTCCGCCAGTTTTTGTCAACACCGGCAGTATTTGTCAAACCGCCAGTTTTTGTCAACTCCGTCAGTTTTTGTCAACTCCGTCAGTTTTTGTCAACTCCGTCAGTATTTGTCAACTCCGCCAGTTTTTGTCAACACCGGCAGTATTTGTCAACTCCGCCAGTTTTTGTCAACTCCGCCAGTTTTTGTCAACACCGGCAGTATTTGTCATCTCCGCCAGTTTTTGTCAACACCGTCAGGTGAAGGTTTTTGTTAATTTGGAAAGAAATGTCTTATTCTTTTTTTCAATTGATTCTGTTAAATATTAAAACATCAACTGAACTACATGATATCATGATTCATGTCTTATTTACCTAAGAACACTGGTTATATATTATGTTTAATATTAAAAAGGAGGGTAAATAATTAAGGAATTACATTATTACATAACTGAAGACTTTACACTGTTTTTGGATGGATCAAATTAAAATATCATGCTTTTAAAAAGCATCTGACGGAGTTGACATAAATTATGTGATGGATTATGTTCAAAAGTGAATAACATTGTACATGTTAATGTACAATAATGTACAAACCTGTTCCCTGACATGCACGTTTCATTAGCTGAGACCTTTGTCTACAAATATATCAGTTTTAAAATAATGTATTATCAAATAATAAAAACGGTTTAGTTAAAATTGCAGAAAATAAAGATTATTTGGTGGCTGTAATATAATTTTGTCAAAAATAGCAGATACCAAACATACAGTGTGACAGAACATTGCTATGGCAATCATCGTGATTTCAGGAGTGAGTCGTGTTCCGTACACACAGGACAATGATTTAGGGGACTCACTTTTTGTTTGTTCTGTAGGGCTGCGATTGGTGAATTGAGAAAAGGCTGTGATTCAAGACCATTTATAATAAATGACATTTGGTCCTATTAAGAGAGCTGAATAATGGGTCTGCAAGGCTGGATATGCCAGTCTTTACATCATCCATCGAGGACAGAACATTCTGGACTTCTCTCAGTGCAATCAATCTGACATTGTTGTGCCGCCTTCTGTTTTTTAGATCATCAATGCTATTCCACAGGGTGTCCAAAAGCTCATAGTCACAGACTAGTCATGTGGTGCCGTCAGTCATATTGGAGAGGTGGCCCTCTGCTTCATCCAGTCTTTCTCAAACAGCTTTCACAGTTTATCAAAGTCCTTTAATCAATGAAATTTTTCAACATCCTAACACTTATACTGCATATTAGTTTCTCTGCTTACCAAGGACAGGTTCTGGTGAAAAGTGCATAGCATAGCATTAATGTGTTCACATAAATAGAATCTTTTAGTGGGTTCACTGAGCCATGTGACTATGCTGATATCATGTGACTCACATTACAGTCATTGTGATAGTAATGTATTGTTCATTGTTGAGTGTAAGTTAGGTCTCAACATTTAAAAGGATGGATTACTTGTCGACAGCTATTATAGTCACTGTTGTTGTATTATTATTTACTGTAAACCTTTTAGCTTTTTGTTTCTGAATTCACCAAGAATGCATCAAGCCATTATTTGATCTTGCAGGTTAGCCTGTCTGTTTCTCATTTACTAGCTTCACTTTTTCTTTTTCTTTTAAAGGATCCTTGAATTAAATTTATAGTTTATGAAATCTAACTTGGCATTTATTAAAGTGCAAATGAGACATAAACCGGTTTTGTTTTCTCTCAGGCTTTTCCAAAATTAAATCTAAACACGAGACAGATTCATGCTCAGAGACAGTCGTGAGCAGTAGCATTTACATTGTCGCTAGGGGTAGACAAATGAAAATGAAGAGAAATGAATGGCTCTGTCAGGACAGCTTTTGTAATTTAGACATCTTAGAAACACAATAGAATGTAATATTGAAATAATTATTCAACCCAACACCACAATACTGTGATTTTACTTTTGAAACATGACAGAAAAAAGGCATTTTAGATAAATGTTTGAATAAAAGTCAGCTATGTATTTGTGTGCTGTTTATATTACTGTTCCATAATCCATGCTGTTGAACTATTTTTTCTTGAAAAATATCATGATATTCCTAAAAAAATGTTTTGAATTGTGTGGCATCTGCTGTATATATGTAGCAATATAATTAACATGTAATTTTGATATAGGATATGAAACTTGGGAGGTGGAAATTAAAAGCATTACTCAAAGTGCCTTACAGGATTTAAAAAAAACCTCTTGATATGCTTTGACAAATACAATTACACTCCTTTGTTTTAGTTGAAGCAGGAAGTTCAGGTGGAACATGTCAAATGACTTGGCCATGTCTCTTTAACTCCAGTTCTGGGGGCTGGTGTCCTGCCGACTAATCCTAATTTAACCCATAATTTGCAAGTAATTAGGCTTGTTTGAGATGCCTCGCCTTGAAAGTAGACCAAGGATAAGTTTACATGACACGGATCTACTAAAAACGGGGAAAAACTCCTTTGCGTTTTTGATCACAATGATCCCCATTCACATGGATCCATGAAAACCACTATGTTATTATGCTGTGCTGTATTATTCATGCCAGGCCAGTAGATGCCGATGTCACTTTGTAAAGAAACACTACGCGCCTATAGACTGAACACATAATGCACATGTGAATGGTCACCATTTTCACAAATTCGTGTTTTTGTAGTTTGCATGGAAGACAATAACTATCGTTTTCAAAAACTTGCAACTTTGAAAACGTTTTCTAAAGTTTGTGTTTTCAGGCCCCCAAAACGCTGTTGTCATGTAAATTAATAATAAAAACGCTTAAAAAGTTTTCCATTTTAGTTGACAATGGTGTAATTTAAATGGCCCCTAAATAATATGAAATAAATGATGAAATATGTGCAGTCAAAATGGACAGACACCACATCTGGTTGAAGACGGTTATTGCATGATTCATGCTCATGTGCTTTGTTGCTAATAAATTGGATGTCATTTAAAGTTTGTTACTTTTATATATAAAGACATATGATGAACAAGACACCCAAAGCACTAGTAATTTAATTTCTCCACAAAGATATGCTCTTCATCCATTTTTAGTTTAATAAAGACACATTTTTTTAATATTTACATCAAAAGTTTTAGTCAAATTTTATTGTACATTAGAACATTGATCCCTCAAAGCTAACAGATAATATTAAAAGCAACAAAAACTCTGGTCATAAAGATGTTTATATCTTGATATTGTTCTCTGTTGAGTCACTTTGAGTGGATAGATACTCTCAATGACAGAGTTAAAGCTAGGGTGTACAGTTTCGCAAACTAGCTTTGTAAGCATAAGATCCCACGCCTCCTCCAAAACACATGAACGCACACAGCGAAGAAGAGATGAGATGAGAAGAGAAGAGATGAAGAGTTTGGTTCCAAAACGCGATAAACGCCATTTTCAAAAAAATTGAGTTTCCGCCAAAATCAGTATAGTATCTGGTCTGTATTGAAAAGTCATTTATCATTTTTGCGCAAAATGTGATATCCGTCATGTTATTCTGTCATGTTTTCTCCCTTTCTTTCCAAAACGCGACAAACGCCAGTCTCCTTTTTCTGCAGAACGTGATATATCCGCTCAACCAATCACAGCGCACCATTCCACCCACTGTAAACATTGAAGGCTTTTTTAAAAAGCCGTTTTAATACCAATGTACTCTGCAAATGTGTTTATTTAACCGTGCGGTGGCGCCAGATACTCGTTAATCGGTGATGACAAATAATTTATAACATTAACAAGATGATCCGTTGAATTCATTTTGGGAGCAACGGCTGAATGTATTTTTAGTAAAATGCCTGTATATAAAATAAATATTGGCAAAGTTTAGACTCTGTCATATATGTGAATTAACTTGCTTTGTTGTGTATTTTCAATTTGAAAAATAACTTTTATATTGATGGATTAATTGCATTTTGGAAAAAAAAATGTCATGGATTTATTGCATTTTGGGAAAAAAATAATACGTTTTTATAATAAACTTTTTAAAATAAAAATGTAGATTTGAATTTTTAATGTTTTTATAACCAAAAGATGCTATGTGAAAGTTTGAAACAGAAAATAGTGGTTTTCATCTTGCCACTTTCTTGGTAAAGAAAACACCTTTTTACTCAAATTAATCAAAATGGACTTATTGCGTTTTGGAACCAAACTCTTCAGATGTTGTTAAATGACCTCATGTCTCAAAGCACATAACATTAAAATAATAATGAATGTAAACAAATTTACTTGTACCATCTGACTGCTGCAGATTTATTTCGCTGTTGATAGTGTTGCCACAGAAACGCATAAATCCAAGTCTGAGGATGTGAATGCAAAACCAACCAGCTGTCTGTATCAGTTTACTATCACATCTGACAACTACATGCTCACTGAAGAGGATATCTCATGTGCGAGGATGCTTTTAAGGCTTTTTAGCAGAAGAAAGACGCTGTCAGAGGAGACCATCTCCACAATGAATTTAATTGCTCCATAACATGCTCAACTCATCCAGGTCCCAAAGAATGACCCTGAACAGACATCAGTGATCCAGGAGATAAGAGGGCCATCACTGAGGATCTCAGTAAAAGTTACAGTGCAGGAGATCATTCTTTACATTTTAAAGGATTGCTTTGTTTTTCCGAAGAGGAGACAGATACAATATAAGAGTGATTTCTAAGGCTGCATCAGATTTAACTTTATTAATGTTAAGAAAGTGTATCATTAATGTAGATTTAAATCTGTCACTGCATCAATATTAATGAAATAATGCAAGGTTTTCGTGTAATTAGACCTCATTATTTACTCATCCATTCATTTCAACTAATGAAATTTGGATAAATATCTTGGCTACTGTTTTCAGTATAATGTAGGTGAATGAGGACTCCCAGCTAACAAAAAAATGTGACCCTGGACCATAAAACCAGTCACAAGTCGCACGGGTATATTTGTAGCCAACAATACATTGTATGGGTCAAAATGTATGCCAAAAATCATTAGGACATTGTTCCATGAAGATGTTTTGTACATTTTCTACCTTAAATATATCAAAAAGTGTGTGGATATGCATTGCTAAGGACTTCATTTGGACATTTTTAAAGGCGATTTTCTCAATGTTTCGATTTTTTTGCACCCTCAGATTCCAGATTTTCAAATAGTTGTATCTCGACCAAATATTGTCCTATCCTAACAAACCATACATCAATGGAAAGCTTATTTATTCAGTAAATTGACCGTTTGACAGTTCTAGACGTTCTAAAAAGTTTTGCTAATCTTCATTTTCAGTTATGATGAAAACGTTATTTCTGTGAAAATAAATGTTCTCTGAATATTTTTGAAATGTTTTAAAAAGTTTTTTCTTGGTTATGTGAACGTTAAGGATGTTCACAGAATGTCATTTTGTAAATGTTATAGAATGCATTTTAGTGTTTTTTGAACATTATGAAAGTAATAAAAGTAGCAACATTTTAAAAAATGTAGATGAATGTCCAATTAAAACGTTTCAGAAAGAAAACCTTACATGAACGATGTATAAATAATGTTTTAGTGCTAACGCTTTGAGAAAATGTCAGTGTCCATTCACTGAAATGAAGAGAAAAGGCTATACTGATCTAGAATGACACAAGGGTCAGTAAATGACAGAATTTTCACGTTTGGGTGAACTAATCCTTAAAGGAGGGCTAAAAAATCTGCTTGGTCATAACCTTTTGTGATCCAGCGCATTCATCAGTCTGTGCCAGAGCTGCAAAGGAAATGATCAAATAGTGAAGTGCGCCACCCTCTCTTCCTGAGGACCCCTTCATTTGGCACATCACTGAGGTGACATTTCCTTTGTTCTCCACATTGGCCAAGAGATATTTATGCATTCCTGGAAGCAGTGTTTCTGTTGAGGGAATGTGCCTTTAGCTTATTCATAAAGAATTTCAAAAGGGCCACTTTGTTAATAATAAAGAAGGAATACATTTTCATTTTTATTTACAAGGATCCATAAGAAAAAAAAGTAGATGCATTGAGATTGGTTTGAGGAAAAGTGTTGCTCCAGAATGAAAACAAATTGAGGTGCCTAAACATTCATTGACTGTAGGGGATATTTCAGTTATTGAGGGGCTCATTCGCCTCTGGATAATGGGATGCTGTGGTTTTGAGGTTTTTACAGTAAATGTTCACTGGCATGAAGTGGCGGTGAGCGGCAGGCTTGCATAGGGGTTTTGGGATTGACAGAAAAGCACAGCAAGCAGTGAGAGTGTCACAAATTGGAAGAGAAAAACTGTGGATGCCAGTCAGTCGTTAAGGTGAAGATAGGTGATGTCTCAAAAAATCTCACAGTGACATTTTAAAATCTCAAAATGTTTTCCACACCAGTGGACTTATATTCACAGTCCTATTGTCCAGTATAATCTGTGTAGGATAAATACTGACAGATTATGTATTCAAAAATGAGAAGAACAGGCATTTTATTTGAGTCTGTGTGAATGAAATACTTGGTAATCCACGTATATGTCTTATTTTCTGCCTTCTGTGCACAAGAATCAATAAATGGCAGATACTTTGATCTAAACCGGTTTCTCATAATTGTGATTCTTGTATATAAATGTTCAGTGCGACATTACAGAGTGTGTAAGAATGATTTACCTGGGCCAAGAACTAAAATGTCAATGAGGTAGAAAAAAAAAATCCTTTTCAATTAATTTTATTTTTCTCACCCCACTGGCAGATATTTTTTTCTTGTTTTAAAGGTGCCCTAGAACTTTTTTTAAAAAAGATTTAATATAAGTCTAAGGTGTCCCCTGAATGTGTCTGTGAAGTTTCAGCTCAAAATACCCCAATTTTTTTTTTTTTTAACTGCCTATTTTGGGGCATAATTAGAAATGAGCCGATTCAGGGTGTGTGGCCCTTTAAATCTGGCGCTCCACGCCCCAAGAGCTCGCGCTTGCCTTAAACAACATAAAAAAAGTTCACACAGCTAATATAACCCTCAAAATGGAACTTTACAAAGTGTTTGTCATGCAGCATGTCTAATCGCGTAAATACAGTGTTTATTTTGATGTTAACATTGATTCTGAATGAGTTTGATAGTGCTCTGTGGCTAATGGCTAATGCTACACTGTTGGAGAGATTTATAAAGAATGAAGTTGTGTTTATGAATTATACAGACTGCATGTGTTTAAAAATGAAAATAGCGACGGCTCTTGTCTCCGTGAATACAGTAAAAAACAATGGTAACTTTAACCACATTTAACAGTACATTAGCAACATGCTAACGAAACATTTAGAAAGACAATTTACAAATATCACTAAAAATATCATGGATCATGTCAGTTATTATCGCTCCATCTGCCATTTTTCGCTATTGTTCTTGCTTACTTACCTAGTCTGATGATTCAACTTGTTAGACTTCTTGGGATCATGGGCTGGCATATGCAAATACTGGGGGCGTACATATTAATGATCCAGACTGTTACGTAACAGTCAGTGTTATGTTGAGATTCGCCTGTTCTTCGGAGGTCTTTTAAACAAATGAGATTTATATAAGAAGGAGGAAACAATGGAGTTTGAGACTCACTGTATGTCTTTTCCATGTACTGAACTTTTGTTATTCAACTATGCCGAGATAAATTCAATTTTTGAATCTAGGGCACCTTTAATCATAAACTCTCTTCATTTTGATACACTTTTCAGAAAACAGGACTTAAAATCTTAAGTAATTTTGCTTCTTAAGTACATGTATCTTGATCAAAGAATGTTTTACATATTTGTACTGGACAAACAATACAAAAATACTAAGTACTAAGATTCATATGATTGTTTTTATGATCTACTTTGTCTTGCGATGATTTTGGGAAATGCAGCCCAGGGCAATTTGTGACGATGTAGATGTTGATTTACATGTAACCTCGGCCTTCCCAGTGCTGTCCTATGGGGAGAAAATACTCTGTCATGTCTATAATTAAATTAATCTGTGATAAATGTTTTATGATAACCATTCAAATGATTTTGTGGTTTTATCAAAGTTTATGAATTTAACTAGGGTCATAATTTTACTTATGATGTTGCAGGGCCATAATGCAACTTAAAGCATCTGATAATGCCCAAGTGAAAAGGGAGCGAGAATATGGAAACATCCATGTATAGATGAAGTTATCACACCTGCATTCTGGCAAATCAGTCTCATAACAGACATTCAGCTGAGAGTCTTTTCAAGGCCGGATTAACCATATGGCCATTTGGACACATGATGCTGAGATGCAGTGGCCAAGAATGCACCGCCACCCTGGTCACATGGTACTTGCTGAGCAGGAGTCCACTAAATTAGATACCTTCGAGGGCAGCTTAATACTACTGTACTGTGAGCGTACTTTCTGTTACTGAAAATAAAGGGTTATAGTGTAAAGGGAAAGCATTTATCATCAAATATTTACAGTCATCCATGCTTTATGAAGAACAGACTCAAACGATAACAGAAGGAATAAAATGTAACTAATGGCAGAGGAAAAATGAACCTCATAATAATGCATCTGTTTGGCACTATTTTGTACTGCATTTACAGAGTATCACAAAAACACGGGTTTATAGGTGGTGCATTTGAAAAAACCTTGAATTATGGAGGCTAAATGCAAACTTAGATGTTTGGGAATTTTAAAAAGATGAAAAAAGAACATTTTACAGCACCTTCAATAGAATGTATTTGTGGCAAAATGTAAAAACTTTCAGAGGTTTTTCTTTTGAATTTAAAGAGTCCTTGCCCTGTTCTGATGTTGATGGCTCTCTGGGAAAGGAGAAAAATAATGTTCTCAAAGTTTTAGCACTTTTTTGTTCTGAAACATTTTTTTAAAAATAGCAATATTTACACACGATTTGACAGTTTATTTGATTGAACATCAAGAAGGTGTTCATCATACCTGACACCTAGATGAATACTTTAATACAGTTGGTTTTATGACTGTAAGTCATTCTCTTACAGTTTTTTTCAACTGCTTACACACATTTTCAAAACTTTGCCTCTTTTTTTCAAAACACAAATCTAAGAATTGCACACACAAAATTCAAAATACCTCAAATCTCTTGCAAAATGAAGCACTGCATTAAAAATATCACAAACACATATCAAAAGCAAACATTTGTCTTACATTGCAAACATAATATTCTATTTTTGGATATATCATATACACACTTTTATTCAAAACCTAAATCTCTTCTTTCATGAGCTTCTGTGTACATTTCTGACTGAAAGTAATTGGCAGAGAGTTGTTGAAAAATTCACGGTAAACACAAAAGCAAGATTGAAACCAAACTATTCATGTTTTTACTGTAATCATTTGTGGTTGTGAATACAGAATTATGCAGTACAAAAGAACAGAAATACATCAACCATGTGTAGTTGGACAGAAACAATGTTTGTGTTTGAAAAAGGAAATCAAGATACTTCCTGTTCGAATTTTGTGTGTTACATACAGAATGTGTGTTGTGTTTTGCAAAAAGTGTTTTATGAAATTGAGAACTGAATCGTGTGGTTTTGCAGATTTGGTGTGTGGTTCTGGTGTTTGAGTGTCAGGTTTCAGAAATTGTGTGACAAGTAAAGATTTTGTCTGTAAGCAGTTGAAAAAAAAAAACTGTAAAATACTATTGAAGTTAGAAATGTGTATACCAATGTTGAATGTAACTTTAGGGAGTTACTAAATTTGCGAATATCGAATTTGCGAGTTTGGTCTTTTTATTTCACATTATTAGTCCATTAAGCTACAGTACGTTAAGCGTTCTACTCAACGGCAGGGAAATCCTGGAGTATGACGTTTTGAGGGAGACCCCAGTACTGCAGCACAACACCCTGATATAAAGTTAAGGAAACTAAACAACTGAGAAAAATATATGTCTGCTTACATGTACACAGGGAAGGTAACCGTGCAGACATTGAATTAAACGTAAATGCAGCTTTGTCTTTATCAGCTTTTCCGCATATATTCTGGCCCTGATAATCATCACCTATACATTACCGCCTGCTCTATTTCTGTAAATCCGTTTTGTGAATGAAGGACTCTCTCTAGCGGTCTCTGGTCTTTGTCTTCATCTTGCACCACCTTCTGGTGAGTTCGACTAACAGCAGATGGAGATCTGCATCAGTACTCTACTGCTATTCCTGCAGTTCCCGGATGTGAAATGTTACATTTTCTGTCGAATTTGAACCACTGAATTTGTGGAAGTGAAATAAAATGCACTGAAAATTGCCTATCAAATGCTATAGGTTGTATATTTATACTGACTTAATATTTTAGAAGTGAAATCTGAAAGGCGAATATGGATTGTTTAATTTTTAATAATGGAAATGTGTGTGAAATATTTTGAATTGAAATATTCTCAGCTTAAATATACGACCATGTTGAATTTCAGCCCATGAAAATGCAAACCCTAAAAATACAATGCATTAAAATGCAAGTATGGTTAATGAAATGCATATTTTTCAAGTTGTGCAATTCAACAAGCTTTTTTGTTTCAAAAAAATTTGGCATTCATTTTCTTCCATAGATGCAGTTGTGATGGGTATAAAGTGGTGACTTGGCACCTATTGTTCTCTATCAATGTCACTTTTCAGGATGGAGGTTAAAGTAAGATTGGAGTGGAATTGAATCAAGTTATCCCCCAGCTGATATCGGACCACATCTGATGAAGAGGGCCATTATGTTGTCACAATCAAGGGGATTTCGAGCAGAAATAGAGGAGAAGTTTGATCAGATCCTCAAGTAGAGCTGTAACCTTACTGGCATGGAGAAAACCACCTTAAACTATGAAATAAGAATGCTTAATAGCTCTCACCCAAGGTCACACTGGAATTTTCATCAGGAATAGGATCTGTTATCTACTGTAGGTTTGGGCAGAGGGGAGTACAAGTGTAGTCTGTGGTTTATATGCTTGACATTTTCATCCTGATTATAAAGGTGCATTCAGGGAGGTCTGTAATACCTGTAGATAGCTATTTGCTAACATTCACATTAATCTCAATGCCATATGCTCTATTGGTTCATGTGCGTGATTTGAAATCTTTCTCATGGGCTCTCAGTTCTGAACACAATTTTTTTGAGCCAATCAAATGAGCCGTAAATGACTAATCACAAAAGTTAACAAAAAAAATCTTGAATGCCAGTTTAACCCTCTGGCGCTGTTCGGGGTCTTTTTGACCACAAATGACGTTTTCTGAATGTTTTTTTTTTCTCTTTGTCCAAATAGCATGAGACTTTGTAAGGTTGTCAACACCTTCTAGATCTACAAATAAAATAATAAATTGGAATGATGTCTGTTTTTATGTGTGTGTGAAGGAAAAAAGTCACACCCGTGCTGTTCAGAAAATGGACAAAATTCATCCTCAAAATCTGAAACAACACAGTCCACAATAAAAAATGATCATGCTCACACACACGCACACGCATACGCACACACACACACACACACACACACACACACACACACACGCTTTATTTGCTCATTTGTTATTGCTGTTCAGTTCACTGCATTTTGATGTTCATGTCATGTATTTGTACTCAGTATGTAAGCAGAATTTTTGTTCTGATTATTTAGTAACTAATGTGTAGATTAAATCTGTAGAATTATATGAAAAACAGAAAAAAAAAATTCAGCCCAAAAAAAAAGGTTAAACTTTGATGAAAAGTAATATTTATTGTTATAATTGTGATTTCATAATTTGTAGATATAAATCCAACTGCAAAAAAAAAAAAAAAAACTTGTGAAAAGATGTCTTTCAGTTTGTCAAATAGCAGATAGTGGAGCTCTGCAGCCATCTACTGGTAATTTCTTTACTTTTAAAACTGTAATTTTCAAAAGATGGGCAAAAATCTTACACTAAGCCATGTCAAATTATCCATGTTATCCCCATGAATGAAAGTTAGAAATGTGGGTCTTTTATAAAGTGAATTTTACATAAAAAGCTGTTTTTGTATAAAAACTTATTTAAAAATATATGTTTTGTGGAGTAAAAACATTGATAAACTGAGTAAATCTCTGGAGACCCCAAACGAACAGCACGAGAGGGTTAAAATTAGTGATATGTTCATTGCAAAAAATGTTATTTCATCAGAATACCTGCCTAATTTTGAATGACCATCAATGGAGAAAGATGATTTTTAGCCTGCAGATAGTGTAAGTCACTGCATCTTTACTAGGAGGGGTTAAAGGGATAGTACACCCAAAAATGAAAATTATCTCATAATTTACTCACCTTCAAGCCATCCTAGGTGTGGTGATCTTCTTTATGTTTAAAAATATCCTGGCTTTATGACGGGGGGCCACATTTTGAAGCAAAATAAATAAATAAAAATAAAAAAATAAAAAAATGCATCCATCCATAATCAAAGTAATCCACATGGGTCCAGGGGGTTAATAAAGGCCTTCTGAAGTAAAGCAATGCGTTTTTGTAAGAAAAATATCCATATTTAAAACTTTTTAAATTCAAATAACCAAAGTTCCGGCAGGCGACCGTACGCATACTGGAAATTATAAAAATTATTAATCATTCTTACAGTTTCAGATTCAGAGGAACAAGCTGGTCCAAATAAACTGGGCAATGATCCATATTTTAAGACCAAGTGTTTTGTGATCCTGCGTTAAACTCACCGAGGTTTGAGAAGCAGTCGTCAGTAAAATGACGGGAACACAACAAAAGATTGTACTGCTGTGGTATGGCTGAAATAATTAATTTTTCCTGGCGTCTGCATGTGCAATAAGTGGGCGGGCAATATGCTAATGTTTCACTGTGACGTCACAACGAAACGGCTTGGGAAACGAATGATTTAATTGACTCAGAGTCGACCCTTACTTTTGAAAGACGATAACTTTATATACGGTGCACTTTCAGATTTAAAACTTTGCAGGATGTTTTCATTCACTTAGAGCTGTGTTACACACATCATCACAGATGTAGCTTGATAACAGCCAAATAAACAATCCTGGAAAAAAAGGGAGCTCTTCGTTATAATTGTTTTGATTTGAAGCTACCATTGGCTATCACATTTTGATATGATGCCAAGTCCCTGATGTAATTTATGTCTCGCCCACACTGATTGACACCATTGTATAAGGCAGTGGATTTCAATCCTGGTCCTTTGTCTCATGTTGACGGATGCACCCATATACATCATACTTGTTTCTTTTTAAAAAAGCAGGAATTACATTCCAAAGAAAGAAAGAAATCACAGTAATTATGCATCACATTAAAAAACAATCCGTTTTATAATGCTTGCTTTTCTGGAAAGAGACAGCCACAATGATGTGTGGTGCTGACAAATATGTCCTCTGGAGGGCGCAGCCTTTGAAACGAGATGCGCCTTATTCAGATCATTCACACCTGATTCAGATCATCAGCTGGTCAGTTTTTTGAACTGGACAGTGTGTGTCAGAGAAGAGAGGGCTAGAATTGAAAACCGCTGCCCTGAGGGATCCCTTTTTTAAAATACATCAGATGTTTTTAGGTCACCCATATGACTGGAATAATCATATCAAGTGTGTACAACATACTTTAACATACAGTATTTGTTCAAAAGTATAATTCATTATGTAAAACGTCTTCTAAGTAGTATACAGGAAAGTAATAATCCTTCATGCTTGAAGTCGGCATGAAATGGTGATGTATATTAGAGTGAAACCGTTTCTGGAACAAGAACAACTGTAGGGCGGGACTTGATTTTGTCAATGGGGAGTTGATTGGATAGTTGGATGGTTGTGGTTTGCTATTGGTGGATCTCAAGTGAATGACAGGTTGCCCCGCCCTTGTCATCAGAGAAGAGATGTCACTGAAAGAGGAAGGGGAAGTTGTTTTGATTCAAGATTATGAAGGCACATTAATTAAAAAGTATTGATGTGCACAGATAAATCATTTATAATAAATACTGTAATATTCCATAAAAAATAAGAATTTTCCATTTTGATTTCATAGTGACTTTAAGGAATGCGCTGAACTGATCTGTATGTACTATAATTCAAGAAATATTAGGGCTGTGTTTATTATTTATTTGTTTTTTTTTTTTGTTTTTTTGCACATTGAATAATGCATGCAGTTCTGCTCCACTTTTTAAAAAGCACTAAAAAGGCTGACAGAGTAGTCTTCACCCTCTTAAAAAGTTTGGTTTTGGGCGAATGCTGGAATCATCATGTTTGACTTCCCTATCAGAATTTAAAATTTGCATTTCAACATGACTAAATGTTACTGCTACTGTTAAAATTGATGTTACAGAATATTTGTGCATGACTTATTTCCAGTGTTTTCCACATCAGTGGTTCTCAACTAGTGGGTAAACACCTACCATTTTTCTGTTTGGGTCATGGAGCGCAGTGGAAAAAACAAAACAAACAAAAACAAATGCTGAATGCAAATTAGGATTGCAATCTAAACTGAATAATCTAAGTGTCCAATCAAGTTTAACAGTATTTTGGTGAAAACTCACTTGGTGACATGACCAATAGTAATATAGTATCTATGTGTTAAGCAGGCAAATCACACTTATGCATTTAAAAAATAATAATTTGACTAACTTTCCAACTTTCTGTCATGGGATAAGTAAAGGAGAGGGCGAGGAGGATTCAAACGCAGAGAGATATCAGGGGTATATTTACAAAAAGAAAACAAAAGAAGTCAGAAGGGGCAAACAGAAAAAATACACAGAGGGCAGTAACACAATGTCAGCACACAAGGCTGGTCTGGACTGGACTGGAACTGATGCAGGACTGACAACAGGGAACAGACAGTACAAGACTCACTGACTGGAGAACATGAAAAGTTAGGGAGGTTAAATAGAAAAGAAACCAAGCAGGTTAACGAGGGAAGGCAGGTGAAGCAAACGAACTAATAACCATATAACAAAAGGAGGGTGTCCCTGATGTCAGTAATCACACAACAATGGAAAAATGGCTTCAGGAGAAGCAGCTGAATAGGCCTACCATTCTTTCTTTCTGGAAAATAAAAAGCACTGAATTACACATTCAATCTGTCAGTAAGACAGTTATTACCCTATAAAAGTGAAAAGCCATAGTGATATCTCACTTTTAAAGGGTTAGTTCACCCTAAAATGCCCTTCTTTCTTTTTTGGACCACAAAAGGAGAAAATATCCTTGTGCTCGTCCTTATAATAGCAGTGAATAGCATCCGATGCTGCAACACGTGTCACGTTATATTTCAAATGTTCTGGGGATTAGGATAGGGTTTGGTGAAAAACAACCGAAATTTAATGTATTATTGAATGAAAATCCTGATCTTGGCTGTTGGAGACTTTTGTATCTAACTCACTCTCAGAAATGTAGTGAATCTACAGTACTTTACTGCCAATTTCAGTCATGCTTTTACAATTGTACTGTAGAAAAAGCTTTTACTTAGCTTTAGTGTGAGTTTACAGTATCGGAAAACAAAAATTTGTCACGGTCACCAGTCCATTCACACTACATTTCCCATCATCCCTCCTTCTGATCACCTGCACTCCTTCAGCAATCACCCAGTCAGTCAGCACTGATCACCTGCACCTGTCACTCATCACACTCATCACACACCTCAGCCACACTCATTGGCTGCGTCCGAAAACTGGAAAATGCTGCCTTCCGAGGACACATTTCAAGGTAAGAAGGCATCAAGGCACGTCCGAATCCAATGTTAGCTTCACTTCCTCTCTCATGAGATACCTTCCTCAGATCGATTTTTGAAGGAAGCATAGATGTATCCTTAGCTGCCTTTGATATCCCACAATCCTGTGCTTTCTATTCTGTGACAGTTGAGCTAGAAAAATAAAGATGGCGTCCGAAGGTTGCGTTTGCTGCTCAGTTTGTGTATAAATGTACGATTTTGATCAACATATTTCAATTTTGATATCATTTCTATCGAGAAATGACTACTGTAGTAATTAAATATTTGTTTAGTTCTCACCAAAGCTCACGCTATATTGCTGTAGATCATTAAACTGTTATGCTGCCTCAGAAGTGTGTCCGAAATCAATTTCGTGAGGTGCCTTCATGCACAAACGCTGCCGTACAAGTCATTCTCTTATAAGATAGCGAGGCAGCAAGACAGCTACCTAGGTTTTTGGACGCAGCCATTGTCTGTTCTCCGTAAAAGGATACTAGATAATAACCCTATGCTCTACTTCCCTGGTTTGGCATCCTTCTAAGAAGTTACCTTCTCCAGCGTTCCATGTTCTTCGCTCAGTCTCCAACGTCTTCCTCCTGTGTCTCTGTGCACTTCCCCTGTCTTCATAGATTCACTCAGCTGGGGTGTGTGTGCTCATCCTGTCCCCTTCATTCAGTAACATCTGCTACACTCAAGAAAGGACTGTTACCACCCTTTCATCTCTCTGCATCATTTGGATACCTGTCTGTGTTTACATTCTTACCATGTTCAATAAACTGTGTTTAAAGTTCTCCCATTGTGCTCCGAGTCTACATACCATTACAAAATTACTGTAAACAAACAATATCATACTGTATTTCTACAATGCATATGTACTATGAAGGTACCCAGCATGTATTGCAGCATGAATAGAATATGTTATAGAGTTTCTGATACTTGTTGGATTTATGTGTGCTGCTGAAGTTAGTTTTGTTTCAGCATTTTGTGTTGTTGGTTTATTTTGTAATCTTCAGAATTAATAATTTTGTATTATTATTATTATTATGTTTAATGTCACCATTGTTGTGTTTTGTAATATTGGTGTATTGATGTCTGTGCTGTATAGATGATGTTTATAAAAAAGTCTTGTGTTGCAAGGTGATTTCAAAGATAAATCTCAGCAGTTGCTTCACAATTGTGGAAGATCAATCTACAAATTATGAATTTGAAATAAGATATTAGAAAATGTTCATACTAAAATTAAATCATTATATTCATGCTAAGAACAGTTTGACTAACTTAAAATCAGCCAATTGGCATATTTTATATTCTAGCTTGTCATTGTTTTAACAAATGTTTTCATTTTTCACACTTCTGACTTGGCTAGATTAGAAATTTGAATATGAATATACAAGGTCCAAGATCCCAAGCAAATTGAACACCGATCACCATTAAGGTGACTTCGAAACAATTAGAAAAAAAAGTGGTAGACATTATAATTTCTTACACTTGGCCTGGTTATGGATAACTTTATAATGTGAATTCACAGTAAAACAAGAGCAGTACATTATTGTGATGTAAGTTTCATTTTGCTGTTGAATAAAAGTAATTCATAAGAAAATGGCCCAGTATGGTGTATATTTCTGACTACAACAATTTATTGCACAATAATACTCTTTAATCCTGTAAATTCCTGGCAACATATACAAAGCCTCTTAAACAAGGCTCTTGGGCTAAGAGGGCTCCCTGGAACGTCTGTTATAGGGCTTTCGCACTGGATGAACCTTTTCATAGTTCCTATTGGCTGATTTTGCCGTGTTCGCACTGTAGTAACTAGGAATGATTTTAGTTTTAGGAACTCCTTTTGATAGAACTAAATTAACTCCTACTTCAGAGTCAGGTCTAAACCAGCACTATAGAAACCACCATTGACCTAAGTTTATGTTGATTGGTCAAACACATGTCAAACACCGGCACCCGGCATTTTTAAAAAGCCATGTAAACATATATACTTTACGAACATGGAAAACAGCGATAGCGGCTTTTAGCCTACCTGTTGTATGCAGCGTTGTGTTCTTTTTTCTGCCTCAGTAATACTGAAAGTTGTCTTAGGAGATTTAGTCTCTTAGCTTCACTTTTTGCTCTTTCAGTTGCGTAGATTATGTGTTTACATCCATCTCCGTTATCACGAAACCCACGATACACACAACAAATACATCTCCGATCACCGCATCCTCCATTCACCGGTTTTTAGCTTTGATAAATGCTGTGCTTAAAGATGTTGCTGTCGGACGCTTTAGAGTTCCTATTCCCAATGCGAATGCAACCAGGTACATGGCCTGGGGGAGAAATTCGTTCCCGGGGAACTATCCTAGTGGCTAGTTCCTATAACTATTCGGTGTGAAAGCTCCTGTTGTTGGGCTCTATGTAAAGGTCCCAAAACCTCTTATAGAACAATTGCCCCATATTTGAACCACTCTTTGAGCCTTTGGAGATAATTGGCCCCAGGGCTTTTGCAAGTCATAATCCTTCCCCGTTAACTCTGTGAAGAAAGTACATGGTTACTTTTTTGGGATTTCTAGGCGTTGTGTTTCATGTTGCATTTTTATTCATCTTGATTTCTCAGAACTTTTTTTCTCAGAACTTCTTGATTTCTCAGAACATTTGTGCTTTTCTGGGCAAGTCTGAGTGAACTGTGGCACTAATAGAGTCTCATGAATGCACAGTCGAGCACAGAAGACCCACGGCCAGGGCAGGATTCTTGTTATAATAATACACTAAATTTTGTTTAGTTTTTTTTCCCCCAAATCCAATCTTATACCCCCAAAACACATGTGATCATTCTGTGAATCTTTTGCATATTTTTTTAAAAGCTTGATACTGCTATTCACTGCCATTTTATGGATAAGCACAAAACTGCACTTTTTTTTAATTCTCCTTATGTCGTCCGAAAAAGAAAGAATGGCATATTGCACTAGAAAAAAACCAGGGTGAGTAAATAAAAACTTAATTTTCATTTTAGGGTGAACTCTTCAGTACCTAAAAAAACATTTCTATTTTCTAATCTTGAGCCTCAGGCACAAATAAACGTAGCGCACCTTACTAAACAACAGTTACCGGAAGCTGGCAGAATGGGTTAGGAGTCTTGCATTCAAGGAAGCCCAGTGTAATGGAACCGAATTCAGGGGTCTTCTGATGCCTGTTTTAAAAGTTGGACAACTTTTAACTTAACACTAAGCCTAAAAAGACAGCAGAATGTAACAGCACATACTGTACAGTGGAGGTCTGCATTTGCCACAATTTTTGAATCGATGTTTGAATTGTCGAGGATGGAGGGGAAGATACTAAAAGATTTGTGGAACTCCAACAAAATATAAATATCTAAGAAAATAAATACATAAAAAAATTAAAAGTTACTCACATGTATTTGTTTTAAGGTACCTGCTGTGACAATGCAACAAGGTCGGGTCAGAAGGGTTGTGTGTGTGGGAACTGGAAAAAAACAGGAGTAGATATAAACGTAAAAGTTGCAGGTGGGGGTGGGAAGAAATATAACTTATTTTTAGCAGGAGTGGGACTGAAAAATCAATCCATTGCATATATTTACTGTGTAGGCTACATCAGTCTGAATGTGTACAATTTAAATTAAAAATTTTTAAATTAAAAATGAATTCAGATGGAATGTAAGAATGTGTCCTGTGTGAATGGCCCTGAAGTGTAACTTGAATGGAAATGATTCAATTGTGAAAGTGATTGCAGTGTCAGTCATCGGCTTCTGGTCAATGATATTGTCTTTTATTCAGTCTTCTAAAACCACTTCCGGTTCAATACCTCATATTGGACAATGAAACTGAAACCACAATAATTTATTAGCATGGTGTATGGCCTCCTTTTGCAGCCAGTACAGCAATAGTTTGTCTTGGGAATGACAGATAAAAGTCCTTCACAGAGGCCAGAGGGATTTTGAGCCATTCCTCTTCCAGAACAGTGGTCATGTGATGCTGGTGGAGGAAAACGTTTCCTGACGCGCTCCTCCAAAACACCCCAAAGGTGCTCAGTAATATTCAGATCCGGTGACTCTGCAGGCCATGGGAGATGTTCAGCTTCACTTTCATTTTGTCACAAGTCTTGCTGTGTGTATTGGTGCATTACTATCCTAATACGCATCCTAATATAGCATTAGACATGGTCCTCCAGAATGGTTCAATAGTCCTCTGCCATGATATTGCAGCCCAAACCATCACCGATCAGCTGTGGTTTTATGTTTTTTGGATACAATCCAGGTTAGAACCTGCACATCCCTTCCAGACAGCTTCCTCTTGCGTCCACAGTTACTCCTGTTGGATGTGGTTCATCCTACATGGTGGTACAGTATGCCAACATTACCCTGGATACCATTGCTCTCGATACACCACAAAAACTTGCTGTCCTGGTCACAGATGAGCCAGCGAGATGCACACCAACAATTTCTCCTGCTTTGAAGTCTGATATGTCTCCCATTATGTTGTGTGGATTGTAATATTTTATGTGAAGCTGTGCTATTGCTCTGCTAATTCAACCTTCACACTCTGCTCTCACTGATGGACTGTAAAATCGGTGAAGATTGGCCATCAGGCCACACAGCGGTTGAAAGCTCCAACACCATACTGGCCAGTGTTTCAGTTTCATGTCCAACCCCTGTACATGCAAATATATATAACGTTTATTAATCAGACTTTTCTTACTTATGCATTTGCATGTACAGGGGTTTGACAATTATTAATCATTATATTTATAATAAATTATGTCATTACAATTCATGAAAATATTTTTTTAATTATTATTATTATTTTAATAATAAGAAGCAGCAGGAGCAGCCTCAGTTCATAGGCTGAGACAGCTAGTAACTTAAGCTTTGCATGTTTGCAAAGAAATATCTTTGTGTACGACATTTAAGTTTCACCTCCCATCAAGCTAGTGGTGTGATCACAGCCGTAACTCAACCATAGATCATTTTCATTATAATACATGAAGCAGAGCACGTTTGTGACTGTGGCTTTTAGATTATTACGTGAGCAATCTAGTATGTTGCGTTGCAGCAGTGATTGTGGCAAGATCACTGAAGAAGCAAAACAAAAAGGTTTACTGTGAAACTACAGAAGGTTTTCTTCAGCAATTACTTGACAGGAACACAACTGAATGCAAACTTTAATTTCAAGTAGATTCCCCTGAGGACATTTTCTCTCAGGATGTGAAGCAAAATAAACAGTGATGAGCCAATTTGATCTAGTTTGGCTCAGATAAACCAACATTGTTTCAGTGACGGTGATTTAGCAACTCACCCAGAAGCTAACTACAAATAAACTACTCAACACTTTGAAAATAACCCAGCTGAACCCAACTAAAATGGCAATTACCCTGCATGTAATTAATTTGATGATTTTTTTTTAATTGATTAAAAACCCTAGTATATTGTAAACACGATTCAGCACATATGGACTAAACTCTAATAGTGCTAGAAAATGTGTTCCTGCATTTTAATTTGTTGCATCGTACAACGCAGCCTTACAGAATCATAAGCTTTTATGGTGTGCAGCATCATTTAACAGATGGTTTATTGGCTAAATGATAAATGAATTGTGTCATTTTTTTGGCAGAGAAAAAGTGTGAAAATAGGCCATGCTTTTTAGTGTTCGAGGGAATGAATCTATTCAAGAATGTTAAACAGATGTTTGATTTGCCCATTGCCACTTTTTGAAATAATAATAATTTTTGATTCATCAGTTGCCCATTACAATCACATACATGCAATTTCCTGCTTCCATTTATGCATTCCATATTCAAGCCTTGTCCTTGAGTGCTTGCACTCTTTTCATACAACGCTTTCTTCACATAATGACTGTCTTTTTTATTTAAGCAGTAAAGGAACCTGTCATTTGTTTTAGGATGCACTGAGGAGCAAGGAAACCAGAAGCAGCAAAGGAGAAATAAACACTTTTATGTGTCAAAAAATATTAAATGGGATCCAAAATATTACTCCAATTAAAAAGATTAGCTGGAGATTAGCTAGTTAAAATTTAGGTAGTCTTTTTCTGGCTGACTCTTATACCACTTATCAGGCAGAAATTGTTTAAAATAAAATTGGATGCATGCTCTATTTGTTTTGTGCCTGACAGCACACCTTAATAATAAACTAAAAAGTAATAAGTTTGTCTTCATCCTGACTTGTTTGGGGAACATTCGCTCTGCTTTTTTTGCATTACATAATGCTTCATCTTTGCTGTCATAATGTAAAGCAGTCCTGTCCACTGAGAACCATGCAAAAATATCTACCTTCTCTACCCGCTGACATAATTTGCTATTTTAGAAAAATTAAGATAAAAAACCTGTCACACATATTTGTTTTTATTAATTTTGTGATTTATGCACAGAATGACAGTTGACATGGTGTAATTCAACAGATGTACAGGAGAAGCTGCCTTCTGCTGGCAAAAGTCTTTTTTTGAGGAGACAGATGATTGTGAGCAGCTCATTTGCAGCTCTGACTACACTACACTTAGGCTCATGTTCAAGGTTAAGTCATTGCTACTGTCATTCCATATTGTACCCTATATTTACTGTATACTAGGGGTGTGTAGGCAAGCCAATATCAGTATCTGCATCTGTAACAATGACAAAATCATTATGGGAGGGGCTTAAACCTGAAGTTTTTCAAATCTACATTAAAAGCCCATTTTAAATGTAATTCTGTTCCATTTATAGTTTCCATATAGCAATTATGCCTTGTATAATTCATAACATTATGTTTTCTTTTTAATGCACATTGGTAAATAAAAAAGGAAAAATTCTTTAGTAGTCATAGAGACAGGTGGGACAGGAGGGAAGTGTCCCAACGTGAGTTTGTCCACACCACTTTTTAAACAGGCATTGAAAAATAGCTTGTGGAACACATGTACAATGCACAGAAAAACATCTCCAATCCCTCATACTTTGTAATTTTATTCATACATGTAACAAAATATATATGTGCCAATGTTCAGTGGTTGAACGATCAAGGTACACATGTTGTGCGCTTAACTTTGAAACAGACTATATATCTAGTCTGTGTACACACACCGATCAGGCATAACATTATGAGCACTGACAGCTGAAGTGAATAACTCTGATCATCTCTTCATCATGGCACCTGTTAGTGGGTGGATATATTAGGCAGCAAGTGAACATTTTGTCCTCAAAGTTGATGTGTTAGAAGCAGGAAAAATTGGCAAGCGTAAGGATTTGAGTGAGTTTGATAAGGACCATTTTGTGATGGCTAGACGACTGGATCAGAGCATCTCCAAACCTGCAGCTCTTGTGGGATGTTCCCGGTCTGCAGTGGTCAGTATCTATCAAAAGTGCTCCAAGGAAGGAACAGTGGTGAACCGGCGACAGGGTCATGGGCGGCCGAGGCTCATTGATGCACGTGGGGAGCGAAGGCTGGCCTGTGTGGTCCGATCCAACAGATGAGCTGCTGTAGCTCAAACTGCTCCAGAAGTTAATGCTGGTTCTGATAGAAAGGTGTCAGAATACACAGAGCATCAGTTTGTTGTGTATGGAGCTGCAGAGCTGCAGACCAGTCAGGGTGCCCATGCTGACCCCTGTCCACCGCCGAAAGAGCCAACAGTGACACGTGAGCATCAGAACTGGACCACGGAGCAATGGAAGAAGGTGGTCTGGTCTGATGAATCACGTTTTCTTTTACATCACGTGGATGGCCGGGTGCATGTGTGTCTCTTACCTGGGGAACACATGGCACCAGGATGCACTATGGGAAGAAGGCGAGCCGGCAGAGGCAGTGTGATGCTTTGGGCAATGTTCTGCTGGGAAACCTTGGGTCCTGCCATCCATGTGGATGTTACTTTGACACGCACCACCTACCTATGCATTGTTGCAGACCATGTTCACCCTTTCATGGGAACGGTATTCCCTGGTGGCTCTGGCCTCTTTCAGCAGGATAATGCTCCTGCCACAAAGCAGAAATGGTTCAGGAATGGTTTGAGGAGCACAACAATGAGTTTGAGGTGTTGATTTGGCCTCCAAATTCCCCAGATCTCAATCCAATGGAGCATCTGTGGGATGTGCTGAACAAACAAGTCCAATCCATGGAGGCTCCACCTCACAACTTACAGGACTTAAAGGATCTGCTGCTAACATCTTGGTGTCAGATACCACAGCACACCTTCATGGGTCTAGAGGAGTCCATGCCTCGACGGGTCAGGGCTGTTTTGGCAGCAAAATGGGAATAAAAAACACTATATTAGGAAGGTGGTCATAATGTTATGCCTGATTGGTGTATATATATATATATATATATATATATATATATATATATATATATATATATATATGGCAATGAACCACTCTCTTCAAGTCCATCCACAGATTTTCTATGAGATTTAATTCAGGACTCAGACTTGGCCACTCAAGGACATTCACCTTCCTATCCTCAAGCCATTGCGTTGTTCTTTTGGTGGTATGTTTAGCATTTTCGTCATGTTGGAAGGTGAATGACCTGCCCATCTTCAGCTGTCTAGCAGAGGGTCGCAGGTTTTCCTCAAGAATTTGTATGTACTTGGCAGCATCCATTTTCCCTTCAATCCTGACCAGTCATACAGTCCCCACTGAAAAGAAACACCCCCACAACATAATGCTGCGGCCACCATGCTTCACAGTAGCTATGGTGTGTTTTGTGTGTTTTTGCTTTTAGCCAAACATAGCGTTTGGAGAAAAAGGTCAATTTGGTCTCATCAACCAGAGCACCTTTTGCCAGATGGCATCGGAGTGTTCCAGATGTGTTTTTGCATAGTCCAAATGAGACTGAGTGAGGCAGTTTTTCAAGAAAAGGCTTCTTTCTTTCAGCACTATATTTGGCTATATATTCATTAAAATACATCCAAGAGTTTTTTACACAATGTTCTGTTATTATCTACCTTACATTTTCACGCCACTGAACATTATGCAAAAAAACTAACTGCGACTGGTTTTACATGTCAGTCAGATGGCCTCTGGTGGTCCTTGGCCAATGAAAGCTGCTATGGAGTCCAGATCTTCTGCCGACAGTCTGAAGCTCTGGCTATGCAAGACTAAAACTGCCTGTGTGAAAGCCTCCTAAACTGACCTCTAAGCTGATCTCAATTAATTCAAACACTTGTCCTTTGGAATCAGTCACTCATCTCTTCTCTGGCTATTGGGGTCTCCATGTGTGAGTATGATTCCTGATATAATAAATTAGCCAATTAGTTAGGCCTCTGTAATTACACCAAGCTATTTTTATCATCTGTAGATTTCTTCTCTGAACATTAGCTTCAGATTCAAACTCTGTTGACAGTCATGAAACATGGAATACCAAACATAAATCATGAAGCAGTGCCGACATTTTTTCTTTAACCTTACAGCTCAACAGATGATAGTACGACCTCTTTATAATTATTACTTGTCTTCTCGAATATGTCTGGTAAACAGCATGGAATGACCAGTATTACTGTAATTAGCTGTCTCTACAGCTGCTATAAACAGCACTTAATCACTCCACTAGTACATATGTGCAACTCAGAGTAGTAGTTTACCAAATTATATTAATGGACTAAATTGCTTTCCAACCCAAATGTCATCAACAGCTGAGAAGATTTTTGCATTCCTGTATTCACAGCTCTTCTCTCAGTGGATTCCCTTAGATTGTAAGAAACTGCTCCAAATGCAAAATAAATTATAAAGAATTAATTAAACCCAGGATTTGCATGTGTGCTCCGTAATTTAAGATGTAAATAGATTTGCATTTAGAGATCAAGGCAACACTGTAAGAGACTACAATGTCATCAGTTCGACCGCAACCATCATTAATCACGACAGGTTGAATTATGTTGTAGATGTCTAGAGAGGCACAGTGCTGGAAAGCAGCCAACTATCTGTCTTGGCATCAGAGAGCAGAAATGCCTCCTGGAAAAAGGAGGGTTGAAGATATAGTAGCAAATGTACATTATTTCATGAGTCTTTCTCTGCGGCCGTATTTTTTTTTTCTGATTACTAGCAAGCCATACAGTCTGTCCATCACATTTCCTTGAAATAAATGTTTAGACATAATTCACACATTAGTTGTAGACTGATTCATTGGGACACAACTTTTTGTTTTGAAAGTAGCAACTCTTAAAAATGAATCAGAGATGAGAGATTATTAGAATGTTCTTAACAAATGTAGGCATGATCGGGGAAAAAAAGTTAAATAAATGACAATAACTGATCTCCTCTCAAAATAATGGCCAGTTTCAGTAAAGTGGTAAACAATCAAATACTATAGGTACAGAAAGATGGTTCTGAGTGGGAGAAACTTCGACTTGCAATATGGCGGAGTAGGTCCCGCCTTCTAAATAAAAGAGCCAATCGCTGATTGATAAAGTCGTTGCATCACTGCAGCTGCCGTTAGAAGCTCCTGTTCCCATAGAACATGTTCTCCAACCAATACGACCATATAGGTCATTTGTCACTTCCCTGAAATACGACCCATAGGAGCGTTTGCTAAAGTGGCGCCCCTATCGACAAAAGGACACTTTCATTTTAATACATTGTTCCCTTTTACCTGCGTCATATTTCATGTTTTGTGTAGCTCAATTGGCAGAGCATTGCAATATATAACAATATGCGATCACGTGATAATGTGCATGTGCTTATAAAGTGTATATGCACTATAAATCACTAAGGGGAGGTTTAGGGTATGGGGTGGGTGTAGTTGTTAATAAAAAAAATAGTTTTGCTAAATGGAAATAGGACAAATGGTGTAAAAAGTCCACACATTGCATTTAAATGAATTTTGATTGGTAACGACAGTCATACGTCATTTCATGACGACATTCGTAACACAAGACTGTCATTATCTTTATGCCAGCAAGAGGGCGCATGACTTTAAAACATAAATATAGGTTGTGATAAAGTCCTTTAAAAATTACCTATAGGGTTGTTGTTTTTTTTTTTTTGGAGGACAGACTTTGTAGAAACATGAGACTCGCGCTTAGGATTGCACATGTGCATTCACTCGTCTAGCCTGAAAAATAAGTTTTTAACGGTATTTGAGCATAAGAAACAACATTTATGGACCGTTCATGTCAGATTCTGTTGCTGATTTGATATATGTAATTTAATTGTGAGTTTGGCAAGCAATTAGTTAAGACATGAGTGACATGCAAAATGTGTGAACAACATCATCTGTAATTTCAGTGATTCATCTATCAGTAGGGACAAGGGGTGGTTGATATGACCAAAATCTTATATCACTGCAAATTCTTTCATGATGATAACAAAAGTTCAGATAACGATATCATAATTCTCAACACCACTTTTGATATCACTGCAAAAACAATAACTAATCTCAAGCTTATAGAAGACAAATCAGTAATAAAAACTAAGTAACTATTTACAAGTAATATGAAAGGACAAATAATAACAATAGTACAAAAGATGAAATAAAATGAAATAAACAGTGCTTGAAGTTTTTCAGGTAGGTCCATCTATCAGAAATAAAAAATACTAAAGAAATTGAATTAAGTGATCAAAAAAATAAATAAATAAATAAATCATTGCAATCTTCACTGTATGATTTAAATATACATTGCTTCTCATTGAATCTACAAAAGTTATTAAGCCAAACAGTGATTTTTCTTTCGTTGACTGATTAAAAACCATAGACAGTTGCAGTTATATGGTTGCTGTTACTTAAGATTCTAATACATGGATTTAATGTACATAAGATTTTCTCTCAGTATTTTTTGTGTATTGAACCACTTAAACAAAATAAGCAGAGAAAAAAAGAGTTCAGTACTCAAGTGTGTGACCGGGGCTTTATAAGCAGGCACTTCGGGTGTGTGCACAGCATGCAAATAAGAAATTGAGTTCTCTTCTATGGCTCATTGCGCTTGAACGGTTTAAAATCTTTTGAATCTTTAAACTGATAAGGCTTAAAACGCATGCAACTTTTGTGATGGTGTAGCACTGCACAGTCACATGAGCACAACCATGACAGAGACGATAATTCAGCCTCTATCGGTTGACAAATTTCAACCAGTTTATTATATCTGCCGGCATAACACCCACCCCTGGATGTGACAGCTATGTTTACATTTTGGAGTGAGTCCACTAAATCAGAATCCTGCTCCTGGAGGACCACCTTCCAGCAGAATTAAATACACTTGAACCAGCTAATCGAGGTCTTTGGGATCATTAGAATCTTCCAGCAGGTGTGAAAATCCACAGGAAAATGGCCTCCTAAACACTAGATGAAAGGGCAGGGAAATGAAACAGAGAGAGGCCGATACTATTAACTCTGTTCTCCAGCTGCTGATGTTAATTGAGTGGTGTGAGAAAGTTCAGGACCAGCTGCAGCTGACATGATCCTACTGAGGTATTTTTACTACTTCTATTTCTGTACTGAAGAACATCTGAAAGATGCTGCAGGAACCCCTCATTAGACTGCAGACTGTGGCGAAAAGATAGAAATGGATTACGACAACCCAGATGTCCACTAACTGCAGACTGCACAGCACATATAGTATTTTAAAAAAGTCGTATGTGGAGCAGTTATGCAACACATTTCAAACGGTAGTGTTTTCACATCATCTCACTACATTTAATTCAGTGGCATCAGGCCATGAATACATTTGCAGTTTTTATTAAGTATTTTTGCATTTAGTAAACGTTTTGTGTAAAACTTATATGGTTGATATCGTTTTAGTTTCATTTGTTGAGAACATTGTAGTGCAGTGTGGTGTATAGTTGTATACAGCACAATCATCCTTTCCTTATTATAGATATATTTGTGGGGGTATCAGGGGGGTTGTAAGGCAATATTGTTCATCTTTATTTTTCTAGTGTCTGTGAATTGCACATTTGGGCATCTAGAATAATAACAAAGTGCAGTAAACTGTAAACTTTTTCCATCATCTCCAATGGCAATGTTGCGTGAGATTATTGCATCAATTGGATCAAAAGATCTGGAAAAACCCATACATTTACCTGCCTATAGATCCTCCCCTTAAAGAAATCAGGACAGAAGTGGTTGAAAGTGGACAAAAGAGACAATGGGCCAGGTGTAAACAAGAATGTGTCTGCCTCATCTACTTATGATCTGATATTAATAGCAGGTGTAAACAGGGCCCTAAATAAGGCCAATGTTACAAGACATAAGTTAATTTTTCATCAAATGAATGCAAAATATGATTTAGTGTTATTATTGTGAACTAAAACTAATGATCACTGGCTATCACTGTTGTCTGCAGTTTGAGTCCCACCTGTGCCAGCAGGAGTTTACATGTCCGACATGTAACGCTCTTTTCTCTCCCTTTATAAGCCATTTCGTGTGCAGTCTTTGTCAGATCATTCTCATTGACCGTGGTGTTTGTTTCTGTCATGCTCTAGTTTTCTCTCCTGTTTCCAATTGAAATTACCCATCTTGATTTCCCGTGCTCCAAGCCGTCATCCTTTTGCCATTCTGCCTTCATCTCTGCAATCATCTGTTTACCCCACTGCAGTTACTGCCTGACAAGCTTCTTCATTATCATCTTCATCATCAAGACATTTGGATTACCTTTTCTGTTCTACTGTCTGTATTGATTACAGGTTTCATTATTAAACTTTATTTATTCCATTTTCTGCATCTGGGTGCACTATCTATAACATGTTCATGTTAGTTCACAGTCCATTAACAAATGTTAAGAGATACAACTTCTGACCTTTAAAATGCTTTGGTAAACATTGAGATTAAGATGAACTACTGTAAGATCAGTAAATGATGTAGAAGTATTGTTCATTGTTAGTTCATGTTAACTAATCCAGCGTAGTGTTAGTTCTGGCAGATCGCGTTAGTCAAGCTCGCATCAGCTGATCCACATTGACCTATAGGAATACGACGGCTATCACCACATTCCTATATATATGGTCCATCCAGTATTAGGTGTGTTCTCGAATCGCTCTCGTGGTATTTTGAAGCCATACATCACAGTCACATGGTGTCTCAAGTCGGACAAAATTTCTTACCGGCATGCACTGCTTCAAGTCAGCCTCCGATCGGTCTGTGCGTCTCTGCATGAGCTGGAACACACCTATTATCAGCAGCTTTATCACGTTGCTCTGGAGCTAATTACCCTCCTCCATCCCTAGCTCCTCCTTTTTCTCTCAGTCAGACTAATTTCTTCAATTATGTTGTTACATTTAATCATTACATTAAATGAATGATATTGCAATACTTTGGTTCTGTTCTGTTTACCCTAAGGGGGTTATCGCTGCTCTCCCTGCTCTTATCTATGTTAGGCTGCATGGATGGGCAGGGAGTTTTTGCCCAGAACAGAGACATACCGCCAATGCAAACTGCTAACTGCCAGTCATCTTTGACTGTGATCCTGACAGAAATGTAATTAACTAATGATAAAGGTGCCATCGAGCATTTTTTTTACAAGATGTAATATAAGTCTAAGGTGTACCCTGAATGTGTCTGTGAAGTTGCAGCATAAAATACTCCATAGATTTTTTTAATTAATTTTTTTAACTGCCTATTTTGAGGCATAATTAGAAATGCGGCGATTCAGACTGCGGCCCCTTTAAATCGCGCGGTCTCCGCCCCCTCCCGAGCTCTTGACTCTATCACTGCATAAACAAAGTTCACACAGCTAATATAACCCTCAAAATGGATCTTTACAAAGTGTTCGTCTTGCAGCATGTCTAATCTCGTAAGTACAGTGTTTATTTGGATGTTTACATTTGATTCTGAATGAGTTTGATAGTGCTCCGTGGCTAAAGCTAACATTACACACTGTTGGAGAGATTTATAAAGAATGAAGTTGTGTTTATGAATTATACAGACTGCAAGTGTTTAAAAATGAAAATAGCGATGGCTCTTGTCTCCGTGAATACAGTAAGAAACGATGGTAACTTTAACCACATTTAACAGTACATTAGCAACATGCTAACGAAACATTTAAAAAGACAATTTACAAATATCACTAAAAATATCATGATATCATGGATCATGTCAGTTATTATTGCTCCATCTGCCATTTTTCACTATTGTTCTTGCTTGCTTACCTAGTCTGATGATTCAGCTGTGCACAGATCCAGATGTTAATACTGGCTGCCCTTGTGTAATGCCTTGAACATGGGATGGCATATGCAAATATTGGGGGCGTACATATTAATGATCCCGACTGTTGCGTAACAGTCGGTGTTATGTTGAGATTCACCTGTTCTTCAGAGGTCTTTTAAACAAATGAGATTTATATAAGAAGGAGGAAACAATGGAGTTTGAGACTCACTGTATGTCTTTTCCATGTACTGAACTTTTGTTATTCAACTATGCCGAGATAAATTCAATTTTCATTTTGATGAAACTGTAAGGAGCTCAACATGGAGGCAGGTTTAGAATCCATATGTGGAAATTTATTGAAAATAAATGGAGCAAACAAATACAAGTCTTGAGGCAATGAGACATAGTCAAAAGGCAGGCTGAAGATGAAAACAGGTATCAGTTAAACCAGGCAAACACAATGAAAACTAATCTAATGGCTCATTTCCACTGAGCGGTACGGTTCAGTTCAGTACAACACAGTACGATTCAGGATGGCAAACCCAGATCCGGCTTGCATTTCCACCGCCAACAGTACCCTTACTTGATAGCCCTGTTGAAAAAGCATGTTTTGAAGCATATGGAAGCTGGTTTGAGCTGGTTTATGCTGGTCAAGTGCTCGTCCTATGGTGGTCCTGAGCTGGAGCAGACCAGCTTAAGACCAGCACTTGACCATCTTAAACCAGCTCATGACCAGCTAAGGACCAGCATAAACCAGCTTAAACCAGCTTACATGCTTCAGATCATACCTAACGGAGAAGAATAGTTCTACCAGAAAGACTCGGGAAGCAAAGAAACGTTTGAATACAATTTATTCAACAGTATGAAAGTAAATATCAAAGAAATGATAAAGTTCTTTGGCGTAGGCCGCGTCCATAGTACAATCCGGAGGGTAGCAGACGTTTGCAGATCCTGCCTGAAGATGTAGGCAGGGGCGGAGCCTACCCCCGATGTATGGACAGGGACCGACCTGGTGGTGGTGGGGAGGATGGGGGTGAACGCCAGCGATGGTATCTGCGAACACGATGGTGGGTGGGAACAGAACTTATATACTCAGGTGACGTGTAATGAGCAAAGAAAATGAGCAATGACGTGCAGTAGAGTCTTCCAGGTAGAACTTCCGCTAAACTCTCTCATGTCTATGACTAGTACTCGGGAGAGGGCTCCCTCTGGTGGCTAGCTGAATGGGATTAAGACACGGCCATACAGAAACCTTATTGTAAAGTGTTACGGAAAACATAAAACTTAAAAAGAGAAAAAAAAGAAAAGGAAAGTAAATTAGAAATGTTGCCTTGCTAAATAGCAGAAATAAAATAAGATTGAGGTGAAACATTAAATTATTACAAATAAAACTTAAACAAACATAAAGCTAAATAAATAAAAAATATTAAAAATGACAAAAACACATAAAGAAATTACTAAAACTTAAAATTAAAAGCTAATTCAAAATAAAAATCAAATTTGTATATAAATAATACTAAAATAACACTGATGCGGTTGCAGGGCTGGTAAAATATATTTATAGAAGGAGTTTGCAATTCTGGCCCTCAAGATCCACTTTCCTGCAGAGTTTACCTCGAACCTTGAATAAACTCACCTACCTGTAGGTTTCTAGTAATCCTGAACACCTTGATTAGTTTATTCAGGTGTTTTGATCAGGGTTGGTGCAAAACTCTGCATGACAGTGGAACTCAAAGGCCAGAACTGAGATCTCCTGATTTCTATGAGTACATTTCCGCAATTTGGACCTTGCCTTGGGGTCTATTAACATTTCAGAAGAAATAATATAGTAGTACTCAATAAACTCTCTTTGGCCATTAGAGAAACTAGTAATTTTGACTCACTCTCAGTGAAAAGTGTATGTTTTGTTTCAGTTTTGGTCATGGCCACATCAACCTCCTTATAATATTAATTAGCACATGTACTGTGTTTATTTCAAATAATTCGGGACCTCTGGGTCTATGCTTTTTTTTCTTGAGTAGAGAAATATCTCTGGACAGACAAAAATTCTGTTGCCTGTTGTCATCTCTGACATTTGCTCTGAAGAGAATGAGAGTGCAAACAGTGCTAAATGTCATCAGAAGTGCACCACATGGCCTGATATGAAAGACAGGAAAATCTCACATGCATCTGTTTCTCTTCCTTCAGAGCTGAACCATCACAGCAGGCAGAAAAATCCCCAAAGGCTTTGAGATCTCTAAGGAATTGTCAGGGGTGTTGGAAATGCCAGTGCTGTGACAGATGTTTGATATTCAGGGCTATTTTTCAGTGCATTTAAATGGGGATTAGACTGTACCATGCAGCAAAAATGAGGAAACCACTGAAGGATGGAGGTTTTTACTGAGTGTTAATAACTTTGTTTCCCCTTAATATTTCTTTCTGTAGAATAGAAGTCTTAGTATTGATGCATTCCTGGAAAGTTAATGAGTCAAAAGTGTGATGCGGTGTCCATTCCAAGGGATTTGAGTTTTTATTTCTTTTATCCAGATTCAGTAATGCTGCGTCGAGGTCACTGACGTCACTGATGCCAAAACAGCATTGGTTTTTATGTGTGTAACAAGTGGATCTGAACGCGGGCAAGACACACGTTTTAGAGGATTATTAGCAACTTCAGTTTGGGTCTTTTCCTCACACAAAGCTACACTCTAAAAAATGCTGGGTTAAAAACAACCCAAGTTGGGTTGAAAATGGACAAACCCAGCAATTGGGTTGTTTTAACCCAGTGGTTGGGTTAAATGATTGCCCAACGTGCTGGGTAGTTTTATTTAACTCAGCTGTTTTATAAAAATTACTGTATTGCTTGCTTAAAATGAACCCAAAATATGCTGGAAAGTAACATTTATTAATATGTTTAATAAATGAGCATTTATTAATAAGATAGTGAATAATAAACAATAAACATTTATTAAATTGCTTATTAATAAATGTGCACCTTTTGATTATTATTGTTGCCTCTAGTAATTATGTGTCTGATTTTTAATTTCTCACCTATTTTGGATTAATTTTAAGCCAGACATATAGTCATTATTAATCAGTAGTTGGGTTAAATAAAACTACCCAGCAGGTTGGGCAAACATTTAACCCAACCACTGGGTTAAAACAACCCAATTGCTGGGTTTGTCCATCCCAACTTGGGCTGTTTTTAACCAAACATTTTTTAGAGTGTATAAAGCTATGATGGCCTTAAATGGTTGTGTGAAAGGTTTGTTTGTAGTTAAAAAAAAAAAAAAAAAAAAATCAGCATACAAAAAATATAAAAATAGCATACTATTACCGGTGCATGTATAGATTGTTCAACATGAGAGATGCGTGACGCAGAGCGAACAATTAAATAACTTTTAATAAACACCAAGAGCAATAGAGCACATGAACATAACGTTAACAGTAAAGAAAACTAAGGGCTTAAATACACTAGCAGATAATCAACAGAACAGGAAACAGGTATGTAAATTAATTAGGAACCATGGAAACAAACAAGGAAAGAGAACTCGGGCAAACAGGAACATGAAAAAACAAACTAAACCACACTGAAAATAAACATAACCCCTACATTACACCCCCCTCCCAGAAGGCACTGTAGCAATTAACAAGGTCCAACAGAGGAGGGAGGGCAGGGGTTGGCACACAGCCAGAGACCAAAGGGAACTGGGAGGAGCTGGCAGAGGTGAATACCAGGTGGACAATCCAACCCTCTCCATTGATTTTGTATTGTGTGAAGCTGCCTCCTTGTCATTTCTTGCTTTTAACAAAAGACAGAACAATGCCTAAATGCTGTTGTGTGACAGGGTGTACTGCAAACAAGCTAAAACCCCCAGAACTATGTTTTTATAAGCTACCGAACCGTAAAAGCCAGCACTTAAGGAGACAAAAGTGGATACAGGCAAAGATGTGAAACATCTTTGAAGAAAAGGTAAGGAAGCATCAGGAAGAAAGGATAAATTGTGGGCTCCTGACACTCAGTTATGCCTACATGTGCAGTAAACATTTTGTCACTGGTAAGTCAAATATCCAAATGTCAGTTTTATATATTATATTTCCTGTCTCCGATTACGTTCCCCTCCAGTGGACGTAGTTCTCAGTGTAATATAACATGTCGCGCTCGGTCTCAATTGCCTGTATCAACTTTTGAGTCCTTAAATCTTGTTTTTTTGGGTTGACAGCTTATAAAAACATCAGTTTTTTTGGTTCTGGGTTTTTTTTACCTTGTTTGCTGTACACCCTGTCACACAGCAGCTTTTAGACATTGTTCTGTTTTTTTTTTATAAGTCAGAAATGACAAGGAGGCAGCCTCACAAAGTCAATGGAGACGGTGGGCGTGGATTTCAGATTATGACGCGTGTCGCTCTGTCTCTATCGCGGAGTTGAAGGAGGAAAGAGCCAGGAAGGAGGTGATGAAGGAGAGAGTGACTTAAAGCACAGCCAGGATGAAGGCCCACAGCGGATCCAGTGAAAGGAGGGCTGCGCAATTAATCGAAAATTAAATAAGGCAAAGGCTGCGATTTTATTATGCGCAGCTTGTCAGTGAAGCACGGCTCTGTGATCAGTAGTAAACACTGCTCCATCTGAAACCCAGAGGGCGCTCTTGCACAGAAACTCCAAATATGCCCTGCAGAAGTATGATATATAAAGCATGTCATTCCAGATAATCCCTATGGGCATCATACTTTCGCTGTAGCTGAATAAACAGAAGATTGAAATGCTTTGATTGACTAAACATGACTAATAAACACATGACTATTACGATATATGGTTTACCTGAGATCTTCAAGCCTTCTCGGATATTTTGATGATAATAAAGTATATTTACTGTATAATGCAATGCTAATCGACATAGCCTTTATCACTGTATAGAATACTAAGAAATAATATACTGTGTGCCTTATTCTGTGTTAGAATCCACATCATCTCACAGAAGGATGTTATCTCAAACACTGACGTTTGTAGTAAAAACATGTTATTAAATGTGGTCTTTTGTTGGACAAGAGGTTCATAAATGTTTCTCATGTTTGGAAAGATGTTTGTCCGCGTGTTGCTTTTTCAAATGCATGTTATAATTGACTCAAACGCGCAGTGCTTTCAGATGGAGCAGCACTACTACTGACCAGAGCTGTGCTTCACTGACAAGCTGCACATGAAATAAATCTCAGCTAGACTGATTTGATTTCGCCCGGCAACTCAGTCTGGAAACCCATACATACATTTCTGCTGCATCTGTTACACTTTTGCAGGAAAACCAATCACAGACTGGCTTATCCACCTTGCTCGCTATTGGCGGGTATAACACGATGACGATAGAGAAGCGACGGCAAGCACGACCATCAATCCAATTCCTTTTAACCTCTCGACGATGCTGAATGACTTCTTTGGTTTAGCAAACAAATCACTCGAGTGGGTGTAAATACCACTCACTTTCATGTTTTTTTTGCACAACCTGCAAAAATCGCTCGATGCCATGCTGCTTCTGCAAACCGCTGATCAATGCTACAAAACAATACAAACTAAACCTGTCTGGAGTTTTCGCATCGCTCTGCAAAGTACGTCACCCGGATCGTTGATCTGATTGGCTGAAGGACTATCCGATTGCGTGAATAATGCTCGTTGATCACGCCTCTTGTGCAGTAGAAAATGCATACAGACTCCCGAGACCAATGTTCAATTTTAAATTGAGCTTGGTCTGGTGATAGTCTCAGCCTTTGTGATATCATAAACGCATTAAGCCAAATCGGTTTAATCATTGACGAGATTTCCCATAATTTATCACACAACCCTTCCCTGCCCCGCGTTTTTTCCGTCAATCCCTGTTTTCACTGTACGGTAGGGGACGCTGTTACGAATCTTCTGAAATAGTACAGCTCCGGATCCAAAAACACGCGAAGAAGAATATTTGCATAAACCAGATGAAGTGGATAGAGGATTACTTGCAAGTAAGCTAACGTGATCAAAACTGCCTAGTGTTACTGAATAAAATTCTGAACCCATGAAAAGGTATTAACAGTGCAAGCTTTGGGGGTGTTGATGTACTCAATTTACTCCATCTACAGTATGTTCTGAAACCAATCAGGACATAGTCTTTGACATAGTCTTTTCTTAGCTTTTTGTTCAAATTTTTTTTTTTTTCATTCAAATATTGATAAAAAAAATACATGAAGCTAGAATAAAATGTTTTGTTATTGTTGTTTGTTTGTATAAAAGCAGAGGCTCTGTTCTTTTGATATACTGACCCTTTACATATTCATACAACAAAATATTCTGGGGCCTATTCAAGTTTTTTATCAAAAAATGATCAAATTTGCTGGCGCTAGCTTGCAACTTTTTTTAGAAAACGCTGAAGGGGAAAAATTAATTGCCACCAAGTCTGAAAGTCAGAGCTTACAGAAAAGAGTTTCCTACTGATGTTCTTCTGTGTTCACAAAAAAAAAAGTATATTTTGAGTTCATTTTTTTTTTTAAGTAAATTTCAAGTATATTTTTAAGTACACTTTATGTAGTAAGTATAGGCTACTAATATTAATATACTAGTAATATACTTGAACTATTTCAATACTAGTTAAGTATACAAACTTGGAGAAGTACATAAAAGTAAACTCTACTACATAGAAGTACATATAATGTAGACAAAGTATACTTTCTTGTTTTTAGTTTAAAAGACGTATTGAATAAACCTTTTTGTGTAAGGGACAGTTGGTATAGTGAGGTTTTTGAAAGACAACTCCAAACTAAGAGAAGCAAATGTATTAGCAGTTAATGCAGAAATCTACTGATAAGAAAATTTTCTCAGTTTCAGTCTCTCTCTATTAGATAATAGCAAGATAACAACTGTCGAACAGTGGCGCGGCTGTCAGACGTGGTCGCATGGGTTTGTGTGGGCTGAGTTGAGGATTCCACTCTTCCACTTGTACATTTAGCCTGAAATGTGCAGTAGTTGCATTTCTATTGTTGACACTAAAATGTCAGGTAAGTGCAGATTTAGAAATCCACATGCTATGACTCGTCATCCACTTTGAAAAGCACATTTGCCAACTGCAGTCTTGCAACTGGAGGTAGTGGCTTAAGATTTAGATTCACAGTTCCCAACCAATTTTACTTCTGAAATATGACATATTTCAAGTAAAACAGGATTTTCATGAGAAAAAAAGTTGGGAGAAACTTTGATTAAACTGTAAAACTATGACAGTTAGTAACTGTTTATTATAATTAGGATTTCTGCACAGATTAATGTAATTTTGAGATCACATCTGCTTCCGTTCCACTATACTGAATGTCTCAAGCAGCTAGGTCAAATCTGTGTCCTAGATGAAATAAGCTACATTTGACATACTGTAGCAAACCCACTCCCATATACAAGTGGTTTCAATGTGACAATAAAATAAGACAAATAAATGTATCATGAAGCTAGCTAAAGTTAGCTCTGAAAAAAGTGAGGTTCAATGTAGTTCATGTAGTTTTCAGATCATTTTAAAAGTCCTGGCTGGTAGATCTGCCAACACCATCTATTTATTACAATCGTACACTTTTCCAATTTGCCTGTAGGTTGAAGTCCATAACTTTGATGTGCCAGGCAATTATATAAATGTGATAGGAATTGATCTGATCCTTGCTGAAATGCTCAGCATAGTTGGTCACAAGAATATATTGTGTTTTGGAAGCAGAGGCCCATAATACCTGGAGCAATCTGTAGTAAATTAATAAATTGCAAATTGCTCGATCATGAAGTAAAGTTATTGTCATTGGCTGATAGCTAATGTAATCAATGTGTAATCATGTAATCCATAAAAAGTAACTAAAGTGTTTTAATTTAAAATGTACACTAAAGGTAAACATTTATTTTTTTATAATGTTATACCAATCCAGTTGACGTTGCTGTAATATTGATCTACGAGAACACTTTATAAGAACATTATGAGCACTATTTGTATTGGGGAGAAAAAGCATCTAATTTTTTATTTTACTGCAAAAAATATTGAGTATATTTTTATATTTATATTTTTCATTCAAAAGAAACAAACTAAATGCACTTCAGAGGCAACAATGCATAAGACATTAACATATTATTTAGATTTAACTATAATCTAAAATCTGCTAGTGCAGTAAGAATAAAAACAGTTGTGTTGAAGACACAGTCTAAAACAAGCCTTAATATCTGATGCAGTTCTGCAGTTTTTGTTTACTATAATTAAATATATTTTAGTCATTTTTTGCAGAGTTTTCAATCACTGCGTTCTGTCCCGTTGGCTGATGATTGGGCAAGTTCTCAAATGGGTAGGACATATTTATTGACAACAAATGTCAAATAAATTACACAATGATACACATAAATTTCACTGCTTGCAACTGAAAAACACCACTGTACATGGAGTGCTTGGAGATTAATGGACGTGACACTTATAAGCCATTTAGTTTGACATTCATTTTTCTGTTTATTGCATATTGCTATTTTTAAAAAATAGCCAAACTATTTTTGCTGTATAATTTCACTGTTTAGTGGTAGTTTGAAAGGCAGCTTTTAGGATTAGGGAGACAATATCAGAATATTTTAATCTTGTTTTACATATTTTGTAATAATAAGTGAAGTGACATCTTCCCCACTGTCGAAAAGCCCACCTACCCTGGATCTGTGCAGTGTTGGTCGCTGTGATTTTGCCAAGTAAGACGTGTTCCTGGATCAGCATCTTTTGTTAAACCTGGAACAACATTCCTGTCCAAACCCTATCCCTACCCCTATATATAACACTACCCATAACTTATCCCTAAAATCAGAGGGAAATGATGAATATGGTGAGTAAGAATAGTGTTGATGCCCCTAACCTTGAATGTAAGCTTAAACTTGACATTAACTGTAAACCTATTCCTCAAATCTGATTGTTGATTGGAATTTGAAGGATGTTGATCCAAGAACATGTTCTACTTTGTGACTTCTAGATAAAAACTGGCCTCATTAATTATTATATTTTAAATAACTACCCTGGTACATAAACACGTAGTCACAAAGTAGAACATGTTCTTGGATCAACATCCTTCAAATTCCAATCAACAATCAGATTTGAGGAATAGGTTTACAGTTAATGTCAAGTTTAAGCTTACATTCAAGGTTAGGGGCATCAACACTATTCTTACTCACCATATTCATCATTTCCCTCTGATTTTAGGGATAAGTTATGGGTAGTGTTATATATAGGGGTAGGGATAGGGTTTGGACAGGAATGTTGTTCCAGGTTTAACAAAAGATGCTGATCCAGGAACACGTCTTACTTGGCAAAATCACAGCGACCAACACTGCACAGATCCAGGGTAGGTGGGCTTTTCGACACTGGGGAAGATGTCACTTCACTTATTATTACAAAATATGTAAAACAAGATTAAGATATTCTGATATTGTCTCCCTAATCCTAAAAGCTGCCTTTCAAACTACCACTAAACAGTGAAATTATACAGCAAAAATAGTTTGGCTATTTTTTAAAAATAGCAATATGCAATAAACAGAAAAATGAATGTCAAACTAAATGGCTTATAAGTGTCACGTCCATCAATCTCCAAGCACTCCATGTACAGTGGTGTTTTTCAGTTGCAAGCAGTGAAATTTATGTGTATCATTGTGTAATTTATTTGACATTTGTTGTCAATAAATATGTCCTACCCATTTGAGAACTTGCCCAATCATCAGCCAACGGGACAGAACGCAGTGATTGAAAACTCTGCAAAAAGTGACTAAAATATATTTTAATTATAGTAAACAAAAACTGCAGAACTGCATCAGATATTAAGGCTTGTTTTAGACTGTGTCTTCAACACAACTGTTTTTATTCTTACTGCACTAGCAGATTTTAGATTATAGTTAAATCTAAATAATATGTTAATGTCTTATGCATTGTTGCCTCTGAAGTGCATTTAGTTTCTTTCTTTTGTATGAAAAATATAAATATAAAAATATACTCAATATTTTTTGCAGTAAAATAAAAAATTAGATGCTTTTTCTCCCCCAATGCAAATAGTGCTCATAATGTTCTTGTTCAATGTTCACATTCATTTGTGCTCTGAATATTCCTGAAGCAGTGTTTTGAAATCACTAAATAAGTCGTTATTTAGTTTTTTTGGCACACCAAAAATATTCTCGTTGCTTGATAATATTAATATTGAACCACTGTACTCACATGAACTGATTTAAATATGTGTTTAGTACCTTTATGGATCTTGAGAGAGGAAATGTCATTGCTCCCTATGGAGGCCTCACGGAGCCATCGGATTTCATCAAAAATATCTTAATTTGTGTTCTGAAGATTAATGAAGGTCTTACAGGTGTGGAATGGCATGAGGGTGAGCAATAATGACAGAATTTTAATTTTTGAACGAACTAACCCTTTAATATGTTTGGGAAAAGTCACCAGTAAAAATACTAGGCATTCCCACACATCTGCAGGATCAGTTCCAGAATCAAAATGGAATGCAAATGGAGATGGACTCAAGTCGAGTAGGCTTACAGTGAACTTTGGCTGAGCCACACGGACATTCAGGGCATTTTGAGTGGCAATCAGTTTGATTATTGCCAAGTTGTCTATCTTGAGAGCAGATTTCTCTTGGGAACCATGCTGAGAACCAGATCTTCCAAAGTGCCACTCACAGTCCACACTGTGATTAAATCCTCCCCTTCCACTCACCCCCACAGCGGCCTGTCCAACACACCCAGTTCCAGAGACACTGTAGCCAGGCTTGGCTTCACGCGGTCAGCAGCGTGCTCTGCTCTAGGCTGACAGCTGAGCCCTGTGATCCGCTTGAGTAACTCCAGGAGCACATCGCTCTTGAGAACTGTAAAATACCTTTTTTAAAAAGTAATGATTAGGGTTAAATAAGAATCACTGCTTAAGTGTGACTATCAATTACGCTAATTGCTGCTAAGAGCCGTGTCGCAAACTACCTCTCCTTATTCTGAAAGCCTACTGTAGTAGTTCACAGCTGTCCAACTGCCAGAATTTCTGTTAGGGTGACCAGACGTGCAGTTGTCTGGGATTTGGTCACCTTAAGTTTAGTATATGATAATGTATGTTTATTCACGCTCATGTAGTTCCCAAGCCACATATTTTCCCCATGGAATGTATGAGATAATGCAGCTCTTTTCTTTGTAGTGGCCATGACTGACTATGACTTTAGAAGAGAGATGTGGTCATTCCCATCAGTTCATAATGTGAAAAAACAAACAACAACAACAACAAAAAAAATGTAAACTCAGAGCAATCAAGATTTTACATTGATAATCTCCACCCTAAGATTTCCAGCCGTTTTTTTTTTTTTTTTTTGGCTTGTGAGAAATACACAAATCCGCCGCAAACTCTATGGGCGCCGCCATTACTGCGTGTCTGCGAAGTGTGACGTGTGACACTTGCCGGTGCCCTCTAATGACATTTCAATTAAAGCGCATCCTGCTCATTAAAGTAAATGTTTGGTGAAAGGGAACATTGGGTAGATGATGTCAGGCAGTGGCCAAAACTTACCGATAAAGGTAATTTATTGACAACATAATGTAATAATGTAAAAATGTAATATAATGCAATTAAAAAGTGTATTAATTGATGACAACTATAAAACCTAACGCTGTCATTACTAGCTGTGTTGCTAATATGTTCAGAAGCTTCACAAGTTTCAAATAATTATCAGGCCATCCTTAAAAATATTCTTGTTTGCCATAACCCGACCGACCCTGTCAATTTAGGACCGACCCAATTAATTATTTTTTCCCCTTTTAGTCCGACCGACTTGCCGATTGTAATTGCGTTAAGACCCACGGATTTTTTTTTACTCTTCAAACAGCTAATACAAATGCAATGCAATGTGAGACACACGCTCTCACGCCACACATCCATTTTCTCACGCACAGAAAAATCGCGAAGTAAAGAGGACAGAGAGACCGACAGACTAGACAGAGCAGGTTACTTATGATAGAAAAAAATCTCAGCTCTCAGATTCTGTCAATTTTATTATGAAATTCAAACAATAAATACCATTTTGGTGCTTGTAAATGTGACATGCTAGAAATGTTCTTGTAAACATGTTTTTCAAAATGGATTTATGTATTCACACTTACCTTCGTCTGAGGTAAATCAGAAATGACCAAACGCTGTCAGCTAGCAGCCCCTCACACAGAACCTGTTTTGGCTGATATGTGTACTGTATTACATCTTTATTATATTTTTATATATATCATTAAATAAAGTTGTTATTATAATAAAAAATGCATTATATTTAAATTGTTATTTTTAAATATTACTGCAAGCTGATAGGGCTCTCTGTATGTTTACAGCATTAAGTTAGGTGAGTTGTTTTTTTCTTGAGAAAAATTAATGCCTACCTTGTGTAGCCTAGCAAATATTTATCCAAATGAGTCAATATTAAATCAAATCACAATAATAATTAAATAATAATAATTGAATAAAAACAATAAAAAAGTGTAGCTTACCAGAAATTGTAGCCTACCATGTAAACATTGTAACATGTCACTAAACCTAATAAAATTCAGCTTAGTTACTAAAATGTTTTGACAATCACAATACACTTATTGTGATGCAATAAAAAAAAAGTTTTTTACATTTTTAATTTTTTTGGCTGTTACGGCAAACAAAAATATTTTTTAAGGATCGCCTTAGCCACGACCAGTTGTAGCAATAAAATACATGTTCTTACAGGTATTCAAGATTATTTTGGTTTATAAACATCTTGGTTTATGTGTTTCATCCACTTTTGACGCACAGCTTAGTCCTCCTTTCGAACAGGAACTATGGCCGTTCGTATGGCCGTAAACATGGGCAGTCAATGTGCAACAAAGGTTTGTGGATTAAACAAACGGTTTTATTCCAGGCCTGTAGTTTTGTGCTGTTGTTAAAACAACCAACCACACAAGCACGCTCTGCCCGGCATCACTGGACAGCATACGTACTAAAAAAACTATATAGCTAACATCTGCTACAGCCGCTTAAGGGACCAATGCGCTACTTCTGCTACTTCCTTAGCAGCAAGGCACGCAGTAATGCCGGCGCTGCTTTACTTCCGTGTTTCGCCGGATTTGTCTATAGAATAAAGTCAAATAGGTTTTAGCAAAGGTCACACAAACTGTGTCTATACTGCGAGTGACCACTGACATGTCACATGAGACTGACTACATGGTTGACATTGAAAATAAAACCATAATGTTAGCATTAAGACTTTTCTTTTTAATATTGAAACTTTTGCCTTTTATTAGAATTTAGTGAAAGTTTTTAATTTTTAATTTTGGCACTTTAAATAATGAAATAGTTAACAGTTAAAGGTGCCCTAGAACCAGTTTTAACAAGATGTTATGTAAGTCTAAGGTGTCCCCTGAATGTGTCTGTGAAGTTTCAGCTCAAAATACCCCACAGATTTGTTTTAATTAATTTTTTTAACTGCCTATTTTGAGCCATAATTATATATGCACCGATTCAGTGCGTGGCCGCTTTAAATCTCGCGTTCCCTGCCCCTGAGCTCTCGACTGCCTTAACCAGCATAAACAAAGTTCACACAGCTAATATAACCCTCAAAATGGGTCTTTACAAAGTGTTCCTCATTCATACTGCATGCATGCATCAATTCCTGTGAGTATAGTATTTATTTGGATGTTTACATTTGATTCTGAATGAGTTTGATAGTGCTCCTTGGCTAAAGCTAACATTACACACTGTTGGAGAGATTTATAAAGAATGAAGTTGTGTTTATGAATTATACAGACTGCAAGTGTTTAATAATGAAAATAGCGACGGCTCTTGTCTCCGTGAATACAGTAAGAAACGATGGTAACTTTAACCACATTTAACAGTACATTAGCAACATGCTAACGAAACATTTAGAAAGACAGTTTACAAATATCACTAAAAATATCATGATATCATGGATCATGTCAGTTATTATTGCTCCATCTGCCATTTTTCGCTGTTGTTCTTGCTTGCTTACCTAGTCTGATGATTCAGCTGTGCACAGATCCAGACGTTAATACTGGCTGCCCTTGTGTAATGCCTTGAACATGGGCTTGGGGGCGTACATATTATTGATCCCAACTGTTACGTAACAGTCGGTGTTATGTTGAGATTCGCCTGTTCTTCAGAGGTCTTTTAAACAAATGAGATTTATATAAGAAGGAGGAAACAAGACTGTATGTCTTTTCCATGTACTGAACTCTTGTTATTCATCTATACTGAGGAATATTCAATTTTTCATTCGATGGCACCTTTAATGTTTTGCTTTTTTTTCATTTTTACCATTTGATTAATTCATTGAATAATGGAATCGGAATTTAATCCATGATCTTGGATTGGCTTCATGCTCTACTGTTACAAACAAAAAATTATTTGAATAGGTAGCTCAGGTACCAGAAACATTGCATTACATGTTTTGATGTAACAATACGACACTCTTTTGACACATGGCGTTCAGAGCATTAAATTTATTTCATAAAGTGGCTAGAATAGCTCTGCGGTGCAAGGAAGCAGGGCATTTTTGTACAGGCACGACACAACGGGTGCTGTGGAAGACTCTGTTTATGAAGAGAGTAATCTAGTTTTGGCTTGCAACAAACTTTAGTTCCTCATCAATACATCAGATTCCAAGCATTCCAAGAGTACCGTTTAGTGCAACCACAGATCATCTTATTAAAGAGGAGGTGATCTGGTAAAACAGCACTTAGATGTTTCACTATTTGTATTACTCCACTGTGTACTCAGGGTTCCAGTCAAACCATTACATGTTAGTGATACAAAGAGGGTTTATGTGATTTTGATGCAAATAACAAAAAAAAAAAAAACTAAACAGACAAACAAACAAACAAAAAACCCAAGTGGTCTTGGTGGATGCAATTCATTCTCAGTGAATCTGTCCTAGATTACTGTGTATATATATAATCTTTTTCAGTGACATTACAAACATCACATTTATCTGATAATGCATTTTCCCATTTTAAAAAAGAGTTGATTTAAGTCTGGTATTTCCTAGCCTTAATCTTGAGAAAACCACTTCCTCTTTTTTGTAATTTCCTTTAAAAGCCTTCACCTTTATCGATTTCTGTATATTGTAATAATGTCTCCCTTTACTTTCTGCGTCCCACTTCATCTGCCATGATTCTCCCACTGCTGTTCTCACTATTGATTTGTCTTCACCTTTTTCAAAGTGAGCCTTCATTATTCATTCAACCTTTAATTTCAATGCACTCTTTGCAATCATATCTACTTTCTCATATCCCTCCAGACCAACCTGAGCCGGAACCCAACAAAATGGTACAATAATTCCAGTTCTTTGTATTCTCAACAGTATAATTGATATTTCCTTCAGTAAATCATCTCTTTTTGTTTAATTTGCATTCAGACTGCTACGATCTGTGATAGAATCTGAAGAGATGATTACTCTCTCAGGTCTTATTTCTTCTACATACTGTAATCCTGAAACTATGGCTATACTTCTGCTGTAAATACTGATAAGTTATCATTGGCATATGGTTATATCTAACTCCAACATAATCGCTCCCTGGATCTTTAGATCCATCAGTGAACACTGGCAAATACTGATAAGATTTCCTCTTAAAGCTGCAGTTAAAAATTATTGAAAATCATTTTTTGAGCAAATACATAACCAGCCAGTGTTCAAAACTATCTCCTTACCTTAGCTCAATTCACAACGGTAAGCTTGTAATAATGTTTCCTAATCTTGATTGTCCTGGTGGGTTTTCGCAGTAAATTCAAGTATGTCACCATTCGCCTTTGCGTCATTAAGTCACGTCTGTTTACATAAAGAAGGAGTCCCAGCTAGTAGGCTATATCATGTGAGGATGTTACATCATTTATAGCCTTTTCTCACAGCAGCTGCAATAATTAAACATATCATTTTGATGGCGGATTGTAATCCAGAAAGGTCCAAATGACAATCATCAGTGACAACTGCAGATTCACCCGTAGTCAAAAGCAAAGACTTCGGACTGTTGAGTGGATACAGAAAGTGAAATCTACAGGTAACGCTAATACACACTAAATACACATAGTCACACAATGCTGATGTTGTTAACATTAACAATTTGAGAACAAAGTATAACAATAATAATAATTTGCACGGTTTCACGTGATCTGAACTAAGTGATTGTCAGATTTAATCACCATTGGCAGTGTGATTTATTGCTTATTCTCTCAGTTGGTCAGAACAAAAGTGGCAGATTTGTTGCTTACTTGTTCAGATGATATTTTCAGGTGAAAATTATTATATTGGTCATACTTCCAAGATGTAGAATCTGTGATTCTGAAGTACAGTATCCACACCAGTGCGGTGACTGACAGCAAACATTAGATTCATCCGCGCTGAGGAGCCGTGCCAATACACAACCCATGTAAAGATGATAATTCCACAAATAACTGCAACTGAAGGTCTCAAACAGAGATGGTGACAAAGAGGCAAAACCTACATACTGCAGCTTTAACATACTCTTGATCCAAATATCCAGTGTTATCTGCATCCTTTTCAGCCCATTGTATCTTTTGCTCTATAAGTTGCAAGTCTACATGGGGAACTGGAATTACCTATGGAGGAACATTACCCCATACAATGTTTGGTCCATACTCTAGCCTATTTAAGCCATACTCTTCTGCTACTGAATTAATACTCCAACCAAATTCTTTACCCAATTTGTTCCCAACAGTCTCCTATCACCTTTATTGTATGGTGCTCCTCACCAGATCCCTTTAGCTTAAACCAATACAGTGACATTACAGTGGCAGTGACAGCTTTAAGTACAGTGGGGATCGAAAGTTTGGGAACCCCTTGCAGAATCTGTGAAAATGTGAAAATTTTTAACAAAATAAGAGAGATCATACAAAATGGATGTTATTTTTTGTTTAGTACTGTCCTGAGTAAGATATTTTACATAAAAGATGTTTACATATAGTCCGCAAGACAACAAAATAGCTGAATTTATTAAAATAACCCCGTTCAAAAGTTTGGGAACCCTTGGATCTTAATACTGTGTGTGGTTACCTGATGATCCACGACTGTTTATGTTTTGTGATGTTGTTCATGAGTCTCTTGTTTATTCTGAGCAGTTAAACTGAGCTCTGTTCATCAGGAAAATCCTCCAGGTCCTGCAGATTCTTCAGTTTTCAAGCATTTTTGCATATTTGAACCCTTTCCAGCAGTGACTGAATGATTTTGAGATCTGTGTTTTCACACTGAGGACAACTGAGGGACTCAAACTCAACTATTAAAAAGGTTCAAACATTCACTAATGCTCCAGAAGGAAACACGATGCAATAAGAGCCGGGGGGTGAAAACTTTTGAACAGGATGAAGATGTCCACATTTTTCTTATTTTGTTGAAATATATATTTTTTTTTCATTTAGTACTGCCCTTCAGAAGCTACAGAAGAGACTTGCATGTTTCCTGGAAGAACAATTAAGTACAATTTACCTTGATATTTAAATTCAAAAAGTTTTCACCCCTCGGCTCTTAATGCATCGTGTTTCCTTCTGGAGCATCAGTGAATGTTTGAACCTTTTTTAATAGTTGAGTTTGAGTCCCTCAGTTGTCCTCAGTATGAAAAGATGAATCTCAAAATCATACAGTCACTGCTGGAAAGGGTTCAAATATGCAAAAGATGCTGGAAAACTGAAGAATCTGCAGGAGCTGGAGGATTTTCCTGAAGAACAGAGTTCAGTTTAACTGCTCAGGACAAACAAGAGACTCATGAACAACATCACAAAACACAAAAACAGTCGTGGATCATCAGGTAACCACACACAGTATTAAGATCCAAGGGTTCCCAAACTTTTGAACAGGGTTATTTTAATAAATTCAGCTATTTTTTTGTCTTGTGGACTATATGTAAACATCTTTTATGTAAAATATCTTACTCGAGACAGTACTAAACAAAAAATAGCATGCATTTTTTATGATCTCTCGTTTTGTTAAAAATTTCACATTTTCAGATTCTGAAAGGGGTTCACATACTTTCGATCCCCACTGTAAGTCTAAGTATAATGGTAATTCTTCAGTTTCCACCAGTAATGCATTAGTAGAATTTGTTTTAATAACACTGACACTGAATCTTAGAGCTCTGAACTGTATTCTGCTTACTTTTTCCAGGACACTCTTAGCTGCTGCTCCATATACAGTATCATACACCCATGGTCAATACTGGATCGTATTAAGGCCCTATAAATATCCAGCAGCGATTGTTAATCTGCTCCCCATCATATCCAAAGACTGATCTCATAAGGTTCAGTACTTTTTCACAATCTGTTTAACATGTGTCCTCCATGTACATTTCTCATTAAACCATAACCCTAAATATTTAAACTTTATTACCCTTTCATCATTTTGACCACACAATTTAGGTTGTACATTATCTAACCTTCTTTTTGGGAACCAAAAACATGTAACATGACTTATCAACTGAATAATAAATGAACTGAATCTTAAACCCCCATTCGAATGACCATCTTTCAGCCTTCAATATGGCACACTGAATACTATTAATGACATGTCGAATATTTTCCCTCTTTTCTGCATAAACTGACGACCCAATATCTGCGCCATTATTTTCAAAGACATCATGTATCATAATATTAAACAGAACAGGGCTAATGGCATTACTCTGTGGAATACCATTTACAATATCAAAATCATCTAAAACAGCATCTCCAACTTTAACATGGTACGTTCAGTTAGTTAAGGAGTCTAGAACCCAATTGTACATCCTCCCACCAATACCCATTTTATATAGTTTAATCATTAGTCCTTCTGTCCACACTGAATCATAAGCTTTCTCAATATCAAAATACAATCATAACCTCTTTTGTGCTAATTGCTTCTTCTGCCTCATTATCTCATTTCACTAAGGCATCTATCATAGATCCTTTGCAAAGCCATTTTGATGTGCGCTAATCATTCCTCTTTGTTCTAAATAATATGACAGTCTGAGAACTATTACCTTTTCCATCCATTTACACAAGTCAGATGTTAATGCTATAGGCAAATTGCTATAGGCTGCAATTTCCTGCATTATCTGGGTTTTTGCCAGACTTACTAACCATATCTTCTCTCCATATATTATTAAACAAACTTAATATAATTTTCAAGACTTCATCAGGTAATTGTTTGAACATTGCATAGCATAATTGGTCTTGTCCTGGATCCATATATGCACTTGTCTCTAAAGCCATTTTCAATCATGTAGTGTGAGCATGTCAAGAGAAGATTTGTCACTTTGCTTTTTCTTTAATATGTCTGGAAATGTCCTTATGTCCTTTTTCCATTGTTTGTGTATTTCATCTAAGTGACTTCTATTAATCATGCTTGCAAACTTTTTGCCCAGAAGACCTAACGAACAATGGGATTTTAGCATATTTTCTTTTCCCGCTCATTATTTTAATCATTGACCAAACATCATCCAATATTATTTCTCTACCAATAAAGGAGCAGAATTTTCTCCATGCATTTCTCTTGGATAACTTAATTATATAGCTCTCTTCCTTTGATAGTCAATCAAATTCTCTTGACTCAATTGCTTCTTTAAAATTCTAAAAGCTCTATTTCTTTCTTTTATAGCATTTCTACATTCACCATTCCACCATGGAACCATTTTCCCTTTTCGATTCATGGTGCTTTTAGGAATGCATGCTGATGCAGCACTAATAATCATGTGCATCTGCTTCTGCACAGCAGTCTGCATCACCAGCATCGGTATTGTTTCAATAGACTCTTTACACAGTATTGTCTAATTTTTCTCATTCAACCATTTCTCTATTATATATCCTTCCTACAAATTTAATTCAAAATTTATAGTACATAAAATATAATGGTCACTCCCTGTGTCATTTTATTACTTTCCATTCACATAAATTACTCATATTTCCTGAGAGCAAAGTAAGGTCTATGCATGAAACTGAGTTTCTTGTAACATCCACAGTAGTGTCACTTCCATCATTAAGACAGACAAATGATCTCTCATCCATTAGTTCTTCAACTACTTCTCCGTTTATATCTACGTGATCACGTCCCCAAAGATTAGTATGGGTGTTAAAGCAACACTATATTTCTCTTCTATCAACACTTTCTAAAACACCAAATATTTGCATTGATAGCTTCTTACAAGGATTAAAAAAAAAATATTACTTTTATGGGCAACACTTTAGAATAATGTTCCGTCATTAATTAATAACTACAGTCAAACCAAAAATTATTCAGACACTAGATATCATTTTTTATATATTTTTTTACTAGTGGGTGCAGGACACTGTGGTTGATTTATGTAAGTAAGGATAACTATTTTTTTATACCTCCCAGAACTATTATATACAGGTTCATAATTAATGTGAATAATGCACAATGTATAATTAATTCTAAAGTAAAGATCACGGTAACCTGCTAATAGCTGAAGTATTACCAAATCCTAATTACTAATTATTTGGATCAGTTTTCTAAAGTGAAATGCATGATGACTCCTTAGTAGCTTGTGAGGTTTTTGTAAGGTTTTGGATAGTAATGACTCAAGTGTTACTACATCATTCTAAAGGAATTGACCCTTCGCCGGGAGTTTGATTGACAGGCAACCTAACCAATCATAACGCCGAATCCACTATTAGTTCCGACAAAGCAGTCAGGGAAGTTAGTAGCTAGATTACGACACAACGAAGAGCCACAAAACGGTATTTATTGTTTAAATTTCTTTAAAAATGACAAAATCATATCAAAATAAACCTGCTCTGTCTTGTCAGTCGATGCGATGTCAGTGTCTTCTTTGCTGCCCGAGAACATGATGTGTGGCGTGAGTGTGGCATAGCAACAGTAACAGTAACTAAAGGGGCGGGTCTTTGCGAACGGGTCAATTACTGGCCATTTGGAACAGTATTCTAAAGTGAAGATCATGGTAACCCACTAGTACTGACTCAAGTTTTACTATATCCTTCTAAAGGAATTACTAATTATTTGGAACAGTATTCTAAAGTCAGTGGTGTAAAGTAGGCCTATTTGAGTAAATGTAATTAGTGTAGCCTATACTTAAGTATGTTTTTGGCTACTTTGTACTTTGACTGAGTATCAAAAATATAAGCAACTTTATTGACTCTTTTTAAGAATAATGGTTTACTTATCCCCTTTTTCTAATATCTTGAATCCCCAATAACTCATTTGCTGGTTTTATCCATAATCAGTGTATCCTCATTTATTTTTTTGATCCATGGATTTATTTCTGTTTGCTTATGAGATGTGTGAGATTCATTCTCTATTGAATGTCTTCTTGCAGACTAACTTGAGTTAGACACCACATGAGTATCACTGGATCTAGCTAGCTCAATTTCCTTCCCTTTTTAACTACATCTTCGTATGGAACTTGGTTAGTTATTTTGTACTTATGTGCTTCTCTAGCCTGCCACTGAACCAGGCATCCTCCGAAACAGCACTGTGTTCACCACCACAGTTACAGCATCTGATTTTAGCATCTTTACCACATTTACCACACTCGTGTTCCCCTCCGCACCTAGCACATCTTTGCTTTTCTTTGCATTGTCCTGCAGTGTGTCCCATTTTTTGGCAATTGAAACATCACATTGGGGCTGGGATACATCATAACTCATCATAACCTATTGTTATTTTCTTAGGCATAGTCTTTTCAAACTCTGACAGGCTATCACTTTTCCCCCCATTTCTTTGCAATTGTAATCTTGTAGCTTTCACCACATTTCGTCGTTTCAAATTATCTCATCCATTGTCTTTTTTTAAAGTTACATCATAAATAACACCTTTAAGCTTAGCTGCATTTCCTGGGATATGCACATTAATTCTCTCTCAGTTTAATGTTTCAGCCCAGAGGAATTTATGTCTTTGCAGTTTACCTTTACCAAAACAAATCAGTAGCTTAAATATTTAGCAAATTTGATTTTACCCATTTCTTTTTCAGTAGCTTTCATCAGCTTTAGTGGGTGATCTTTTTTTGGAAGTTATCTTCACTTTCCATTCCATTTGTTCCTCTTCTTCCCTCACACTTGTCTTTGTAGCCATAGTTGTTTTGTTCATGTCACCCATCTCCAATCCTAGAGTTGAATTTTCAGAAGTATTACTTCTATTTTTTTATCATTCTAGTTACATCCTGCCAAGACATAAAATAATTATCCCCATCCGTACTTTTACCCATGATAGTTCCATCCACGGTACAGCTGTTGCTAATCCTGCTGAGTCACATCTCCTAATCCGTGTGTTAATGTCGTCTCCTGCATGTGCCACCGCCGTTTCGTCACTCGCTCCATTGACCACAGTCTGCCACACTAAAGATGGAATGTCAGGGAAACAATGATGGAACTTTGGTTCTGACATTTGCTTCTAAAATTCTAAATGTCTGATTATTTTGTCCGGTGGAATTTGTTAGCAACTTTTAACTATACATCTACGGATGCATTACAGTAATAAAGTTTTATTATATAATATTATATACTTTGGTATCAATTATTTTTCAGTGTCCTTGTTAAATTTGCTACCTGTACTTACTGTTGTAATAACAGTAAATCATGCATAATTACATGCAACTAAACCTAAACCTAAACCAAATCCTATTCTTAACCCTACCTCTCTAGTAAGTACAGTACCAGTCAAAAGTTAGGATACATTACTATTTTTAATGTTTTTGAAAGAAGTCTCTTAGGCTCATCAAGCCTGCATTTATTTGATCAAAAATACAGAAAAACATTTGTGAAATATTATTACAATTATAAAATAGTGGTTTTCTATTTTTATATACTTTAAATTATAATTTATTTCTGTGATATACATCTGAATTTTCTTCAGCATCATTACTCCAGTCTTCAGTGTCACATGATCCTTCAGAAATCATTAATATGCAGATTTATTATCAATATTGGAAAAAGTTGTACTGCTTAATATTTTTTTTTCTAACCTGTGATACTTATTTATGAATAAAAAGTTTAAAAAGAACAGCATTATTTAAAACAGAAATCTTTTGTAACAATATACACTATCGTTCAAAAGTTTTTGGTCAGTAATTTTTTTCTTTCTTTTTTTCTTTTCTTTTATTCAGCAACGATGTGTTAAATTAATAATATTTGTATTCATCAATGAATCCTGAAAAAGGTATCACAGGTTCCAAAAAAAAATACTACTACTACTACTAATAATAATAATAAGCATATGTTTCCAACATAGATAATAGTGGAGTATCAAATCAGCATATTAGAAAGATTTCTGAAGCATCATGTGACTGATGTTGTAACGTATGGGACGGGACAACGGATTTGGAGATCCACGTGCGGGCTTTATTAACAGAATGAGCGTAGTCGTACAGGCAGAGGGTCAAACACCATCAAACAGATACAGGAAGGCAAGGCAAAAGAGTAATCCAAACACAGGCAAAGTTCTAGGCAGGCAGTAAACAATCATCAACAAGGAAACAGTCCAGGGTCAAAAACACAGGCTAGGCTAGGCAAGGCAAGGCCATGAACAAGGAACACGGAGACAAGGTAGAACAAAGGCTAAACAATACTCAGCAATGAGTGTGTGTTTGAGTGCAGCTTATAAAGTGTCACTGATGGGAAACAGGTGTGAGTGTGTGATAGTTCCTAGGTGGGGAATTGTGGGAAATGGAGTCCATATAATCAGAATAGAGCATGGACCCAGGGCACATGTAATAGATGTGATGCGAATGGCTGATGAAAATTCACTTTTGCATCATGGAAATAAATTATATTTTAAAGTATATTCAAATAGAAAACCATTATTTTAAATTGTAATAATATTTCACAATATTTGAAACTGTATATTGAATATTTGACTGTATTTTTGATCAAATAAATGCAGGCTTGATGAGCAGAAGATACTTCTTTCAAAAACATTAAAAATCGTAATGTTTCCAAACTTTGACCGGTACTGTACGTGTTGTTAATTTATATTACTCAGTACTGTATAATTACACTGTAACAAAGACACCTTAAAATAAAGTGTAGCCATTTCTTCTTTTGATGTTTTTCACCTTGCTGAGTGTCAGCTGTTTGAGGTCTGTTCGCTCCTCAGGAGGTTTGTTTGTTTTGGCATGGCAGGCTGTTGAGACACAGTCTGAACACCTTGTAGGACTTCTGCTATTCAAAGCATGAACCCAACAGAGTTCTTATACTGATTTGTGTTTGTTTGTGTGTATTTAAGCGGCCCCCGCTCAACAGATATGTTTTATGTGATCTGCTGAGAGTCCTGGCAGTATATCAGCCTCCGTGACAGTGGCAGCATGTCAGGAAACCAACGAGAGACGAAAGATAAAGCAAGACAGCGAGAGACGGGGAGAGAGGGATTCCCACCCTCCTACACATCCTTCTGTCTGTCTCACTCCTCAGTGAATCACAGGCCTGAATATTGGCAGTTATTATTACAGAAAAGCTATATTTAGATGAAAATGACTAATTGTATAAAAAACAATATCCTGTAGCCAGTCCAAGATACTGCATGCTGTAGAGAAAAAAAAAAACATTGTTTTTCCCAACATGAACACCCCGTATTTAAAGGTGAAATGTGTCATTTCTGTGCCACTTTAGGTACCAAACAGATTTGCAATGGTTTTTTTAAGGGTTTCCATAACACACCTTCATCACTGCCCGCATTTACTGTACCTTTGCTCAGACAAACAGATTGTCCCTCTCCAAACTTACGCCATTGGTTAAGCCAGAGGTTGACAAGTCGGCTGTTCAGAAATGTTCAATGTTTAAAAATGTCACAGAGCAACAGTCAGTATCTTTACATGCACACCATAAAGATGGTTATCGAGAGAAAGCGGCATGCTCGTTTGCATTCACTTTGTTTGAGACGTACCCTCAAAGCGTGTATGCATTAAACACATCCCATTTTAAACGGTCCAAGTTCATTTATCATGCTCTTATAATACGGCTTTGCAAATATGAAGCGCACTCTGTAAACATGCAAAATGACTGACATAAAAAATGCACCAAAAGCATTCTGTTTGGCTCAGCAAACAACCTGACAGCGGCCTGTGGACACTTTACTATGTATAGAGACTAGGGCTATCACAGAGATCTCAAGACAGTTATTTCATGATATTTTAAGGGAGTAGAAAATTTTTTTGCATACAACTGCATAAAAATCATGTAGAGCACTCATGGATGTAGCTTGACATTTAGACCATGATACTGGGTATTCAGGTTTATAAGTTTCACATTCATGAACCTTGTTTAAATAATGGCGCATCAATCACACTTAGATGAATGTATTTGTCATCCAGCTTGTCCTGAACAGACTTTCTTGCCCATATAGCAGTAAATTGGATAAATACAGTATATTCTTCATTTAACATTGTAACGAGGTTTGTTTTTCGGGAAAGAAGGAGGTGGTAACCAGCGAACATTCAATGTAACTTTAATAATCATAATAAACAAATACAAAATGAAAGTAAAACATAAATAAAGCATAACATAACATAAAATAGTCAAGGCCTGGTCTTCTCTTGTCCTTCATTTTTGTCGCTCCTACTTTTATGCTCCTGGAGCTCCTCCATGAGAAACTCGAGACCGGTGCAGCACGCAGGTGGCGCCCCATTCTCATAGCTTTCGGCCTCATCCTGCTTGCCACATACCCCCATCGCCCATCACAGGCTGGGGGGACATGTTGCTAATGTACTGTTAAATGTGGTTAAAGCTACCATCGTTTCTTACTGTATTCATGGAGACAAGAGATGTCGCTATTTTCATTTTTAAACACTTGCAGTCTGTATAATTCATAAACACAACTTCATTCTTTATAAATCTCTCCAACAGTGTGTAATGTTAGCTTTAGCCACGGAGCACTATCAAACTCATTCAGAATCAAATGTAAACATCCAAATAAATACTATACTCAAATGATCTGATGTATGCATGCAGCATGCATGACGAACATCTTGTAAAGATCCATTTTGAGGGTTATATTAGCTGTGTTTTTATGCTGTTCAAGGCAAGCACAAGCTCCGGTGCGGGGGAGCGGGAGATTTAAAGGGGCTGCAACCTATATATCAGTGCATAGTTAATGATGCCCCAAAATAGGCAGTTAAAAAAATGAATTTAAAAAAAATCTATTACATCTTTTAAAAAGAAGTTTGTGGCGACCAGGGCGGGCGAGAGCCGTGAGGGAACACCTGGGAGGCGCACCGGCCTTGAGTGCCTCACGGAGGAGCTCCGGGAGCATAAAAGGAGGAGCGACTACCGTGAAGGATGAGAGAGGACCAGGCCTGGACTTTATTTTATGTTTCGTTATGTTTGTGTGGCCATTACTTTAGTTTTGTTCTTTGTTTATTTTGGAATTAAACTTTGTTTGAACGTTCGCCGGTTCCCGCCTCCTTCTTCCCATATTTACGAACTTCGTTACAAAGTTCTAGGGCACCTTTAAGTTTAGGCTTACAACCAGGGTTAGGTGCTTCTACATCGGTGTTAATCACCTATAATATCCCTCTGATTTTAGGGATAAGTTATGGATAGGGTTAGGACTAAATTTTCAGACAGGAATGTTGTTCCAGGATCAGCAAAATATGTGTTTTACTTGGCAAAATCATGGTGAACAACACATCACTGCATAGTTCCACACTGTATAACTTTGGTACTGCAATGAGGGATAGCCTACCAAAAGTATCTTCAAAAAGACAATACCCAAGTTAAACACAATTTGAAAAGTCCAAGAAACATACCACAACATTTTGTTGGATGAAAAGATCCTATCTAGTTAAGAGTTATGAGCTTTATTGCAAAAGACCCATAGTTTTTTTTCTGGTGACACTCTCACTCGAAGTACAATATTCAGGCTGTTGTTGTCTGGATACAAACATGAAGAGATCAGAAATTGTTGGGTTATTTTTAAATATCAATTATTTTAAGTGTATTTCTTTACTTACATTACTTATTTTAGAGTTGAAAATAAACTTTTTGTTTTTAATAATGTCTTTCAAACACCATCTGTAGTATTTTAGTGCATGATTCACAAACTCAATTATGCAAATGCCAAAATCTGTGCTGAATGCAATTTGCACAGCAGCAATTCCCGATCTTGTAAATTGGTTGTGGAGTCTAGGACGTGGAGGCAGAGTACTTCATAATTTGACACACATAACTTTCACACCTGAATCATTTCTTTAAAATGCTGAAAGTGCACCACATTACACCATGTACCTCTTCTACATCACTTGATGAATTTCTGATGCCAACATAAAAAGAAAATATACACAAATGTCTCTTGAAATGAAATTCCATTTACTGTCGGTTTGTAGTGGTTAGTGAATAAGATGCAGATTTTTTGTGCTTAAATATCCAGAATGTCTGCAGAAGTTACAGCATGTAGATCAGATAGAACAGCTCTTTACAAAACTTCACATCTTAAGGCAATAAACACACACAATACAGATGCGGAATAAAAATGTGATTTTAAAAATGAATTTATATACTGTACATTAAATGTATATAAGCTGTCCACCCTTTGCATATACTGCCTAGACATTATACTTGAGGGAAATTTTTATGTTTGCTATTAATGTAAAGTAGACTGACAAACACAAACAGCAATCTGCCTGAACACATAATGCATAAATAATGATATGTTTTCATGTCCTTCTTGACCATATTGTGTAAATATTTACAGTGAAGGGAGGAAAAAGTATATAATGGATATAATAACTTGTTGAACTTTTAGCTGCACTGACATCCACCAAGCATTTTATGTACTTGCACATAAGACTTGCAAAAGTGTTAAGAGTAATTCCTTAAAAAAAAAAAAAAAAAAAAAAACTTAAGTCCAGAAGTATTCTTGGAATGAATCTGTCAGTCGAGCCAAAGCATCTCAATCAGAACTCTCATTGGACCACTCCAGATTTTTGTTTGTTTGTTTGTTTTTTGTTGTGCTTTTTCTGTCAAAGCATTTTTTTTTTTTTATTATTGTTGATTTATTCCTGTACTTTGGGCCATAGTCTTGTTGTATCCCCCAACTGCTTCTGAGTTTCAACTGACAGAAAATTCTTGCTGCAAATTGTCCTGATCAATGAATTTTTCTGTCAATGTCAATTCTGTCTATTCAGGTATTGAGGCAGCAAAGCAGCCCCAAATCATGACAGCTCTTCCACCATACTGCCTTTTCTCCACACTTAGTATTGTGAGGCAAAAAAAAAAAAAAATGCTTTGCCAGTAGCAGGTGCTCTTTTGCACACTTTGGATGTTTTTTGGGGTTTTTTTTGGATATCATGTTTTCCTCCCTGATGTTCTCCCATGAACACCATTTTTGTTCAGTGGTTTATGTGTCATAGACATGTTAGCATGTTCCATAGCCTTCTGTCTTTTACTCACATTCTGCTTCCGAAATTGCATACTGTAGGTACTACATTTGGTTTGAAACTGCTACCATTAAAAAAAGTATATATTCTATATATTATGAATGTGTGTAGTATGAATGAAATTTGGAAAATCTGCCATGTTGTCATTGTCATGTGACCTATGGCGTCAGTTGCGTTGCTTCACTTCCATTCTCAAATCCTCTCCCATGGCCTCAAGGGACAGTAAAGTGTCCAGTGCTTGTACAGAATCTCATCAGAAGTAGTAGGTCATCCGGGTACTTTTCGCCTACTGTTTTATGAATACTATTGCAGAGCAGGTGTTTTGATGTGAGATATGGTTTAGGCAATGGTTCTTGTTAAAGGATTAGTTCACCCAAAAATGTAAATTCTGTCATTAATTACTCACCCTTGTGTCGTTCCACATCCGTAAGACCTTTGTTCATCTTTGGAACACAAATGAATACTTTTTTAATTAAATCTGATCCCTCCATTGTCAGGGCTCCGCCTTGGCAACTTTGTCTTTTGTGTCTTTGTTTAATGTTTTCATGTTTGTTTTGTGCTTGAGCATATAGCTTTGTCTTTATGTTGGCCATGTACTCCCCTTGTCTTGCCTCCTAGTTTCCCCTTACCACGCCCCCTCGTTTAGTCCTTGTTTCACTAATTGTGTTCACCTGGTCCTCGTGTGCTTTTCTCCCATTATATTGTGCTTCCTTGCTTCATGACTTTGTTATAAATCCATCTGAAGTATTGCTTTGTTATTCGGGTGTTATTGTTCAGAGTTTTTCTGTAGTTATTTGTATCCTTGTCATTCTTGATTTGTTACTTTAGCTTTTTTGATTTGTTATTTAGCCTGTGTCTGCTTATTCTTATCTAGCTTTTCTGCTGTAGTCTTGTTACTTCAGCTATTTATTTTAGCTTTTGTTTAGTTTTTCCTTTTAGATCCATAGTTTTCAATCACACAGCTTTAGTGTTTGCTCCGATTTGTATTAATTTAATGTTTGAGTGGATTTCATTAAAACAGTATTCATTACCATGTGCGCCCCCTTCTGGATTGGAGTGAGGATCACCTGTGACTGACTATTCGCCATGCACTGAACCGTGACGTCCATACCGTGATGGCTTGGGATAAATACGTGTACTGTTACTCAACATGTGTATATGTATATGTATGTATAGCGCAGAGTGGCTCTGAAAAACGCCTCAATCTTGGCTCATTGCTTAACGTTAGTTGTATTCTGACTCTAATTAGCTTTTAGCAAGACAAGTCATTAGTCTATAGAATTACATACTTTTTTCTGTTTTAACTGTGCATCTCTTGGAAGTCTTCACCTGCACTTTCAACCGACAGTTGAAGAAAGTGTTGCCAATGATTACTTCTCCAAAATAGAAAACTCCCTTTGATGGAGAGGACGGCTCAGCATAGCAACCTCCCCCAAAATAGTTTGCCAGGATACCCGGTAAACATGGCATTTTGGAAGCATTAGTTTTGAAATCTCATCCCAAGAGTCATTGCTACAGGTCTGAGTAAAGTATCCTACTGCATGACAGATTAATTAAACACAATCTACAGTAACAAGTAATTCTGAGTTAATGCCGCATGAATAACATTTCTCTCTTCAGTGCTTCTGTTCTCCTCAGAGGATTGTGGGTTCTCGTTTTACTCTCTTGAAACCGAAACAAAACAAAACTAAGGAAAGAAAGCCCAGTCTGTCATCTTTTCTTGTGCAGCATGTGATATGATGTATAATTGCTGTTCACCTCATATTGTCTGCCACATCAGTTATTTATAATATTGTAATTTGAAATATACTGAAGTGCTCTTATCTAGGCAACAAACCTTTAAAGGCTGAAGAAATACATATTATTATTGCCAGTGTGTGTATATATATCCTGGAACAGTAGGTTAAATGAAGGCATAAGTTGAACCTAAAACAAGTCCCAGTGTCATAGTTGGCATATTTGCAAAGGTACTCCACATAATAATTTCTTCAGAGATGAGTTTGTGGCCTACATGCTTCGACTATTATCAAAATCCAGAATAATTATGGGTGAGACTATCAGTATGCAGAAATATTTTCAAAATGTTGTCCTTAAAGACAAATACCAAAAATAAGCTCAGACTATTGCTAAATATATTCTACATTATCATATACACTGTTCAGACACAACATGTGACCATTTACAGCTGAAGTGAATAACACTCCTTTCTGATATTGCTCCACTATTTTTCGCCGCAGCATTGTGGGAATTGGTGATCCTCTGCCCATCTTGACTTCTGAGAGACACTGCCACTCTGAGAGGCTCTTTTTATACCCAATCATGTTGCCAATTGACCTAATAAGTTGCAAATTGGTCCTCCAGCTGTTCCATATATGTACATTTAACTTTTCCAGCCTCTTATTGCTACCTGTCCCAACTTTTTTGGAATGTGTAGCTCTCATGAAATCCAAAATGAGCCAATATTTGGCAAAATGAGAGCAAAATGTCTCACTTTCAACATTTGATATGTTATCTATATTCTATTGTGAATAAAATATACGTTTATGAGATTTGTAAATTATTGCATTCCTTTTTTATTCACAATTTGTACAGTGTCCCAACTTTTTTGGAATCGGGTTTGTAAATAGAAGAATAACAAAGTGTATATTAAAAGAATATGATAACAAAAATCTAATTGCAATATCAAGCAGAATAATGGTCTGTTTGTGTACAGATAATTAAAATACTGTAACTGGAAGTGGCTGACACCGAAAGCCAAGTTAAAAATGTCAGCGCCCACTCTTGTGTTAAAAATAAGGTGAATAAGGCTTGGATACTTTACCTTCACTGTTGGTTTCTTTCTCTGTGACGATCATTGAAACCCACTCGTCCATCCTAAACCACTCACTGAACACTTTATGTTGAAATGTGTACAGCAGGGTTCCTCAAATCCTTCAAATCCAGCCCTGGAGGACCACAGCCCTTGAGTTAGCTCAAACCCTGATCAAACTTACCTGCATGTAATTGTATAGTAAAGATTTATAGTAAAACTGAAGGCAGTGATCAGCTTTCAGTGCCAGATTTGAGGAATTCTGGTGTATGGTCTCATTCTGTCTGCCTTTTGTTTAGGTTCACAGAGTTCCTGGAGCCTTTTGAGAGAGTTATCCAACCTGAAGAACTATGGCTCTACAAGAACCCTCTGGTGGAATCTGACCACATCCCAAAGAGAGTCATGTTTGTGAGTGGACATCATTCAGCACATTTAAGGACCGTTGTGCATATCTGCAGAATCCACACCATCAGAACTGCAGCGTCCATCATTCACAAGCTCTTAACCCCTTGCTTGTTGCAATGTTTTATTAAATATTATGGCTAATTTAATCATGCTCTCCGACACCAATAAGGCTGGATTACTTTAACTTGGCTAAACACATTTTAACCTATTTAAATCCATCCTGGGAATGCTTCACTCACTGAGCGCATTAGCAGTTTTAGATTTTTAATAGTAATAATAATTGCATGTAGATGCACAAAGAATTCGGGACACGGAAATGTTGTATTCTCTTAAGGAATTTTAGATGCATTTTGCATGATTGTTCATTAAGTTACTCAGACTACTTTCATTTTACTGCTAATGAGGAGCTTCAGAGAGACGCACTAGGCACATTTCCATTATTTCACTCTGATTTCATAATAGTTTAATGGGTTCAGTATGAACACTGGTGAACATTGAACTCACATATTTTTACAAAAAGCAATAACCATATTTGTAAACATGTCAATGTAGGCATCCCTCTACAGCCATTACACAATTCTTGCTATTATTTCCAGAACTCTCCAAGTGTATTTGCTTACTGGTCTTATTCACTAACCACTTGTGTTGGTGTATTTTAATGGTGTGCTGGAAGTAATGATCATATTCTTTTCAGTGTCCTTTGTTATACACAACAACAAATAATACAAAAGGAACCATTTATATATTAAGATGCCACATCAACAGATATTCCACCACACATTTAGAGAAGAGTCATGTGCAACCATCATATACACTTAGATGCATACAGGAGAACTAAAATACATAATTATCTTTATTTATTAAAATAAATAAAACAATCAACATATTTCCAAACTGTTTAACTAAATATTTTCTTGGTTTAGATAAGGACATATTGGAGAAAAGTAGTGCCTTTAGCTAAACTATATTGTAAGATACAGGTATATCTGTATATAAACAACTACATCTGTAATCTCAGACACTGGCTCAGTACTGTAGATCACTTCCAGTAAAGGATATAAACAAACAAACAAACAGAAGTGACAAATACAGTTTTTTTTTTTTTTTTTTTTTCAATTTGTCCAAAATTTAAGAAAAAGGATTTTGCTAAAAAGATGGGGAGAAAAATTGGCAAACACTACAATGAGGTCTCATTTATTAACATTAATTAATGCATTAACTAACATGAACTAACAATGAGTAATATATTTGATACAGTATGTATTAATCTTTGTTAATGTTAGTTAATAACAATCCAGCTGGTCGTTGTTTGTTCATGTCAGTTCACAGTGCATTAATTAATGTTAACAAATACAACTTTTGATTTAAATGTATTAGTAAATGTTGAAATTAATTAAGATTAATAAACTTGAATAAGTTGGGCTTACTCCAAATTTGAGGTTATGATGTTCCCAATTTTAAGTAAGCAGAACTATCAAGGTTTGAGTTTGTAGTACTCATGCATGTTAATTGCTCCTCAACAACAAGTACTGAGTTAACTAACATACATTTTGATTAACATTTTTATTTTGAATTCTTGCAAATCAAATGAGTTATTTACTTCACTGTAAACCCTAATAAGTAATCAGAACTCAAAAATGAGGAATGATAATTTTTTTAAGTTAAGAAACTCAAAATTTAAGTAAGATTTTTATTTTGTGCTCATACATTTTTATTGTTCTTAACTTCAGATATTTGAGTACACTAATTTATACATTTAACTAGGTCATCTCAACATAAATATATTGCTAGCTATAACAAACTAATTCAGAAAACGGCAACATGCTAATTTGCTAACATGTTAACAATAGCATGGTATAGCACTGAATGAGTACAGAAACTTAAAACATGTAACTTACCTGCTCTCAAACCAAGCCACATACACCACTTGATGGTAACTCTCCTAAAACACTCATCTCTTCTAAATTAGCATAACAAAACATTAATCACTACTAAATCTCCCTTACCATTAATCTTGTGCAAAAAACAATATATAACACTCATTTTTAGCATTTACTCTCCCTTTCAAGTGCCATGGGCAAAGCATGATGGGAAATATAAATCCCATTCAAGTTTCATTTAAACTTAAGTTAGTCTAAATTAAAAAACAAAAAAGTTCATATAACTCAATGAAACAGTTTAGTTTACTTGAAATATGTCAGTGCTGTGAACTCAAAAGATAAAGAAAGTTCTAAAACTCACAACAGTTAATTGAACTAAACTAACTTTTATTAATTTTAGTTTGTCCTACTCAAACCAATTAAGCATTTTGAGCGTTAGGGTTTACAGTGCTGTAGAAGCATTGTTAATTCTTAGTTCATGTTACCTATGTAACTAATGTTAACTAATGAAATCTTATAGAAAAGTGTTACCAAATATATATGTGTATATATATATATATATATATATATATATATATATATATATATATATGTACCATGTATATATACCATTTTCCCTCACTTATCAACAGAATTTTTGGAGCATTTATTCAAATGCTCAATGTATATGCATTTATTCAAATGCTCAATATATATATATATATATATATATATATATATATATATATATATATATATATATATATATATATATATATATATATATATATTGAGCATTTGAATAAATGCTCCAAAAGTTCTGTTGATAAGTGAGGGAAAATGGTCAGACTAAAGATTTTTATACTTGATTACTTGGGCCATTTTTGATATGTAAAATCTACAGGCACAATCTCACCCTTCTGTAGATTTAATTAAAATCCAGAAACTTTAACAAAAACATCTAACAGTTTGAGCAGTTATTTGTGGGAGGCTATTGGAGGATGTACACTGTATGAGCATTTAGTGATGACAATAAAAGATACCTCTGCCCAAAGCCTCACCTGTATAAAGCAAAGCCCTTGACATTGGCCTCAATCATAATGCAATTGCTAATGGTTAGTTTTTAGTAATTAAAAATGTCAACCTTACTATCTTTACTTTGCACCATGTTCCAGAAATCATCTTGACCACCTTAATCTGGAATCACCCAACTGGCCAGAAGTCAGTTACATGAAAATGTAGATTGGTCTAATTTGACATCAAAAAGTAGGATTACCCCCTAATTAACTGCTACGTAGTTCGTCATACTAGTACTTGGACACAGTCTTAACATAGTGGCTGTTTATGCAACTGGCCCCTGCTGGTTGTAGGATAGTATAACATGGTCCCATCAATGAAACAGCGTCTTTTGGAATTTACATATTATGTCTCAAAGGCTAAAAAAAAAACTGCATGGTAACTTTTGTTTAAGCCCCAGAATTCAGAGGACTGCAAGGGGAAATTAAAACACTTTTTCAGGAGTTGTTTTAATGTTATTGTTGAGAAAGCAGTATCTGGTGTCCTCTGAGACTGTGGAGGTTGAGAACCTTTGTGTAGGAGCCTTAACATGCTTTACACAAGGTGAAAAAACCTCAAGACATAAAGACATCCACATAATGAAGTGGCAGAAAAAACCTTTGATTTCGCCAGGCCCATCATGTGCTTTTTGATAAAAAAACTGCTTTTTCCCCCCATCATGCCAGCTTTGTGAAATAGGATGCAGCAAAGGGATATTGTGTTCTTTTTTTTGCTTTACAGGCAATTTCATTCCTGACCCCGTTGGCTGTGATATTTGTGGTGAAGATTATACAGAGGACAGACAAGACAGAAATTAAAGAGGCTTGTTTAGGTGAGTACCGATGCCAAAAGATACTGTCAACAAAGTCAATGACTAATATACATCATTAAAATCTGTACAAAATGAATGTTTCTACTATTATTACTGAGGTAAACATGGTATAAGATAAGAATAATTGACTGAATTATTGAAAATTATTACATAGCACTCTGGAATACTTGATTCTTATTGGTCAATTACGGCATCCAACAGACAAGCACTCATTCAGGTAACTAAAACCGTCTCCCTTGTCACACTGCAGACTGCTTTCTCTTGTGTTGTACAAATGTAAATGGTGCCATTTTTGCAACTCAATAATAAATTGTTTTAAAATGAATTTGGACTTCATCATTATTATTACTGTTAAAAAGTTGTAGTGTTTGTCTTTTGTACGTTTGTAATGGATTTTTTTCTTCTTCTTTTTTTTTTTTTTTTCTTGGTGGAATGCTTTAAAGTTGGCATGAAACAGAAGTTGTGATCATCTTGACGTATATCAGTGAAACGTCTCCTGGCACAAGAAAAAAATATAGGGCGGGGCTTGATTTTCTCCATAAGGAATTGATTGGATGTTTGTGGTTTGCTATTGGTGGATCTCACGTGAGTGACAGGTTGCCCCGCCCTCACACCAGTAAACACATCATCAGAGAAGAGAAAAGATGTCACTGCAAGTGGGAGGGGAAGTTATTTTGATTAAACATTTCAAGGGCACATTAATAAAAAAAAAAAGAAAAAGAAAAAGAAAAAGAATGATGTGCACTGATAAATCTGTCAGTTTTTGCAATATTCCAAACTTCAACATTCCATTAAAAATAATAATTGTCTATTTTGATTTCATGGTGACTTTAAAGGTGCCCTAGAATCAAAAATTAAATTTACCTTGGCATAGTTGAATAACAAGAGTTCAGTACATGGAAATGACATACAGTGAGTCTCAAACTCCATTGTTTCCTCCTTCTTATATAAATCTCATTTTTTTAAAAGACCTCCGAAGAACAGGCGAATCATTAATATGTACGCCCCCAATATTTGCATATGCCAGCCCATGATCAAGGCATTACACAAGGGCAGCCAGTATTAACGTCTGGATCTGTGCACAGCTGAATCAACAGACTAGGTAATCAAGCAAGAACAATAGCGAAAAATGGCAGATGGAGCAATAATAACTGACATGATCCATGATATCATGATATTTTTAGTGATATTTGTAAATTGTCTTTCTAAATGTTTCGTTAGCATGTTGCTAATGTACTGTTAAATGTGGTTAAAGTTACCATCGTTTCTTACTGTATTCACGGAGACAAGAGAGACGTCGCTATTTTCATTTTTAAACACTTGCAGTCTGTATAATTCATAAACAACTTCATTCTTTATAAATCTCTCCAACAGTGTGTAATGTTAGCTTTAGCCACGGAGCACTATCAAACTCATTCAGAATCAAATGTAAACATCCAAATAAATACTGTACTTACATGATCCGACACATGCATCCATTTGAGGATTATATTAGCTGTGTGAACTTTGTAAATGCACTGTATTATAGTCGAGAGCTCGGGGGGCGGGGAGCACGCAATTTAAAGGGGCCGCAGCCTGAATCAGTGCATAGTTAATGATGCCCCAAAATAGGCAGTTAAAAAAATGAATAAAAAAAAAAATCTATGGGGTATTTTGAGCTGAAACTTCACAGACTCATTCAGGGGACACCTTAGACTTATATTACATCTTGTAAAAACTGGTTCTAGGGCACCTTTAAGACAATATGCAGGTAAGATTATAAACAGTTTTAGCTAAATCAATATATCATGTACACATAATTATTTATTTGGTGATTTGCCGTCACCCTGTAATACATTAATTATATTTGCTTTGCGTCTTCGTCCTGATCACTTGGGGTTGCTGTTGTGACAAAAGACTGGCTGTACATTGATTATTCCTTACTTTATGTATACCCATAATGTACCAGCTCTGCTTCACCAGCCTGTCATCAATAATTCCTTATTTTGTTGACAGCGAATATTAGATTAATTTGCTCCTTTTAAAACAGGTCAGGTATTTTATGGAAGGCATTTCCTAGCATTGTACAATAATAACAATACTGACTTAATGCATGTTCCACTTGTAATTACTGTGTTTTGTTGTAAAGACCTATTTGATTTGATTTCATACACTACCCAGTAATTCAGGAAACACACCATTCCTATTTTTGACACCACAAATTCCTAAAGAATCTCAAATGCTGCATGGTTACACATGCTCTCCCTTGTTGCCTTATTTGCTTATTCAATTTGTTCCTCAAAACCATGTTTCCGTATTTCTTTGTTTAATCAACCATTTGTCTCCATGGTAATCACACATTGTGCAGAGAGTACACAAAAACCAACACTATGGGATTTGTACACATTTAACATTTCAAACTATTTGCCTTAAGCCTCAACGAGCAGCCTGGGAATGCGATGGGTTATAATTTGTTTTGTGTAGGGCCAACACGCTCACATAAGGGACTTTTGAATGAATGTTTCTACTCTACAGTATTATATCTGTGCGGCCCAAAAAAATTCACTCTGTTACCATTACCTACTTGAGGATTATGTTAAAGGGTTTAGTCCTGCTAATGTGAAAAGAAATTTCAACCCAAATGAATTCTAAAACTACTACTCTTTTCCATACAATGAAAATAAACATCTTTACTGTCAAACACAAACTATTACAAAAAATACCAAAAGAGTACCATTAAAGCATACAATGAAAGCCTCTCCCTCGCTGTAGCTCTCAAATTTCATTCACTCTTATTGAAATATCAGCTTCAACACACTTCAACACACCTGATTTGTTGACAGTGATGCCAAATGCCACTCACTCTTGTGACTGATTGTGGTATAATGAGCTTGAAATAACTTTTTGAATGAGATTTGAGAGCTCCAGCAGGTGGCAAGATTTTTTATGAATAATGCCTTAAATATATGTCTGCTTCTCACACAAAGCTATTGTATGACTTCAGAAGATTTAAATCATGTGGATTACTTTTCTATGATAATTTTGTGGCATTTTTGTCACATATTTTTCTTTTCTCCACATATTTCAGTTGAAGCAACTAACATCATTAAGACATTATATTAATCCCTGTGGCCTTCACACACGTGATTATGAATATTACATAGACTTGATGGAAAATTCCAAACTGAATTGAGATTTTCACTAGAGCGAAAGAGTGAAAGAAGTCCAAGCCATTAAAAGAAAGTTTTACCAATCCAATTAAAAAGCATTCTAAAGAAGAAAAAATGAAACTTCCATGTGATTTTCTACTAAGATGGTTGTTTTAAATTGCACAATTACAAAAGAGCTAGAAGGACATGTAAAAACTACATAGCCCTGGACATGACATGCAGGAAAATAATAGTAGGCTAAATCATGCACACTTCATTCCCTCAATTTACTAAATCGTACACACTATTTACTATTTCGTTCCCTCGATTTATAAATCATGCGTATAAAAATCGTGCTCAAGATTAATTTTTTTTTCTTGCATGTCATGTGCGGAGCTCTGTAAAAAAACTAATTTCATTACAGAAAGACAAACAGGATCTTTCAGATATGAAGTGTTAAAAAAAGATGCCATTACCCAGTATGGGTGAAAGAAATGATGACTGTGAGCAGAACATTTAGTCTCAGTTTGTAAAGTTCATGTGTGGAGAGTCATGCATTACAGCAAGTTACTTCTTCCTTTCAATTTAAAAATGTCAGAGATTTCAATGAAGCATCTTATATTGTGTATTGTTAGAAGACTGTTTAAACAGGTGACAGAGATTTAGAATAGAACCTCTCACTGCTAATGAAGTTTCATTCATAGAGGAGCTTTCACAGCTATCTAATCTTGACGCCATTCCCCTCAAACTTAATTTCTGTGAAGCACATTGAGAAAAAAGGTCTAACTAACTGTTAACTAAAAGTAACAAATCAGTGACAATGAAAGTAACATTCTGAAGAACTACAGTGTGAATACAGTAATTATAGGCATATTTTCTGTTTGTTCATACATTCGAGTGTTGACTGCTATTCAGCTCACACTGGTTGAACCAATTAAGTAAATTCCTAAAAGAACAGGAACTGTTTCCTACACCTCAGAAAGGCACTGTAGTTTTCCAATAGTTGTTTATGAAGGTGTTACAATAAACTTCAGCAGTTAGGAATTACTTAAATGGAAACAATCCAACATTCTGCCCTAATAGTTCAAAAAAAGTCATAATTGGAGTTTTGTGGATGCAGTCCATGTCTGTTAGCTTTCATCTACATATATGCTAATATTCTCCTACAAGTTGAAAATATACTTTTACCAAACTTGGATTAGTGCCATTTCATGGTGCAAAGTTAATAAATAATAACACTTATTATAATAACAGTTTTTTTTTTGTTTTTTGTTTTTTGTTTTTTTAAATTCCAGTTTGGCTTTTAATGCTTCTAAGGTTTTGAAAAAAAAAAAAAAAAGAAAAAATCAAGTCAGCATTAAGAATCGTAAAAATATAAATGTCATCATTGGTCCAGGTGTCAGTGGATGTATAAAATGTAATATAATATGCATTTTATGCTTTGATTCGACTCTGAGCTGAACAGTGCTTTAACATTACCTTCATCCCTTCAACATTTTTTGCTTCAAGCAGATGGACAGACGTTTTTAATGGGTAGAGAGACAGACAGCAGAAGTAAAATGAGATGTTAAAGTATAGCACAGGGGGCTTCTTCTTGCTGTGTGTGTAGATACCACCACACCACAGGAAGTGCTGGTTATATCACTTATGCCAGGTAAAGGATTATTATCCTTTAGGCCTAAATTAGTTTAATATTGCTTATATTATATGAGGCTTGTCTATTCATGTCTCTAAGACATTTCCTTTTGAGGGAACTCAATCCAGAAGTGACTGGTGTCTGAAGCATGTGTAAAAGACGGCAATTTTGATTGCTCGATGGCAATACTATGATGTCACAGTGAGTGCCTGTGCGTATAAAGGGGTGCCTGCATTAGACATCATCAGCTTCATTGTCTGACGGAAACAAGCAGGTGTGCCTGAGGTGTGGCAATGCAACGTAGTGTCTCTTAACTTTCTCAGGGAACTCGGGGTTACATATGTAACTCTAAGAGGGAACTCGATGCTGCGTCATGCTGTTGACGCTATGGGAACGTTAATACCCACTACGCCATGCTGAGGAAATATCTGCTGCATCTGAGCTGTGAACTGTGCATAATCATAGTGTGCCAGGCATAATAACTCTACAGCCAAGCTTGAAATTGAGCATTAACATCACTGGCCGTATCCTATGCCACATCCTTATACATCACCTCTTTCCCTTTGAAGCCAGTGACAACAGGCCCCAGAGCTCCATGTTCCAATACTTATCCTTATCCCCAATTAGCAGGGAAACTCCAATACAGGTAGCCCAAGTCGGGACAGTTACCTATCTGGAACGCAAGAGCAAAGTTGTCAGGGGAATTCCACTAAAACAGTCACACATATCCTGGTAATATATTTAGTCATAGAATAAGCTACAGAGGAACCGGAGTCAAACTCAACCAAACTCACTCTTACCACTAGCACCCATGCCACATGCTACAGAAAGCAAACCTTGCATATCCTTATTTAATACCCTAATAAATAATTGGGGTGTGGGACAAAATGATAGAGTGGGAACTGGTGTGCCTGCCCAGATAACTCTCATTCGGCCAACCGTAACATTTTCACTTAAGGCAGGAACACACCAAGCCGACGGTCGACTGTCAGGCAGTTTTTGTTCGTCGGCCGACTGAGTTTTCTCAGTGTGTTCCGCACCGCCGCCTGAAGTTGGTCCTCGTCTACTTTTTTCAGCCGATTCAACATGTTGAATCATACAAGAGGATGGTTCATAATGCACCATGACCCATCCATATCTTTTCCAACCCCATACCAACCTTCCGTTTGCCTAAGAAAAAGGTAATTAAAAAAACCCATTCACATGGGAGTGTAACACCCAACTTAAAAATCCCAACAAACAATTGGTAAAGGAATGAGAAATGGGTATCTTATGTGACCTTCCCAAAACAATTCTCATTGATCAGCTCTATACACTAGGAAAATAATAAAGATACTTCCAGAGAATCTGTAATGAATAGTATTCTTCCTATTCACTGAATTGGGTAACAGACTGAAGTGAGGGATACTACCTGAAATGATCTACCTCTACTGTCAGCCCTCCACGGACCATTAGGGGAGACACTGAAATTTTTATTATTTATCTATTTCTATCTGTCCATCCCCAAACTGAAAGTATCTTTATAACCGGGTATATAAGTATGCCAGCATGCCTCCTACTCCAATACTGGGGGAAATAATAAATTGCTATACAGGTTATAGAGAAAGAGGCCACCTGATCTTAGCGATAGCCCTGCTCACATCTCAATCAAAGCCATCCCAGCAATGGTTGCTATGGTTACTACAAGGCCAATTGCTTAATGCCTCCAACTGGAGGAAGGGCAACTGAAGAATGAAGGGGTCGCATCATCTTACTGTGACCACTCCTTCAGTAAGTTAGTTTATTCAGCAGTTTATTGCTGAGACATCTAGATATATAGAGGGAGAGCAGCCGAAAAGTGAGGAAGGTCATGACCAACTCCTCTAAGAAATAATTGTCTCTCGTATTTAAGCACTAGCTGAGCTGGAAGAAGCCCACAGTAATCACAGCTCCATCAGTGTCATGAAAACTGGCCCTGCATGAAGAATGAATCTGGACAGTCCAGTGGGCTGCAAGATCAATTGGTTCATATTAAGTGAGACATGCATTTTGGTTCCCCTTTGAAGCATTTGACTTCCTCTATACCTCATGACTAAAATAAAAATGCGTGATAATGAGAAAGAATTAGTTTTAATGCTAATTTGGCATACAAATGCATACAAGTCAAGTTGTTTTTATTTGTATAATACTTTTCACAGTCCATTTCAAAATTTCAAAGCAACTTTACAGGAAATTATGCCTTTGCATCTTCAACCTTAAAGTGTGAATGAAATACATTTTTTAGATATTTATATTATGTTTCTGGAGGTTAGCAACAATTTTTGCACCAAAAAAATGTATAATCATGATTTTCCATCCCCATTTTCACTCTCTGTCAAAAACACAGTTTCAACCAGCATTTCTCCTTTCAGAATCACAATTAAAGCCCATTACATATGTGATTGTAATGATAACATCGTTCTCTACAGCCCCCAGTTTGGGAAACCCTGATGTAATTTAATGTTTACTGCCCTTTATGTTGTTGATAACAAGAAAAATATATATAAAAAAGTATTTTTTTTTCTCTTTGTATCTTTATATAAATATGGTATAAGATTATTCTATTCAAATCAATGTGATAAAAGTAATCAAAAGTAATCAAAAAGTAGACAGATTATATTATCTAAAATGTACAATGTAATAGATTGTTACTAATTACAATTCTCGCCATACTGTATAATTTGAAAGCAGTAACAGGCTACAGTTTGTAAGTAATGTACCCTGCTTTGGTAATGGTTTTGATTCAGAGAGTGAGGGTGGTTAATGCACAGGCTTAGTTATCTTTGTCTAATCACTCTCCATTGTTATCAAGCACCAGAAAGTGTACCTGAAAAGGTTTAACAAGAAATTTCAGTTGAAACATATGACAAAGAAATCCTGCACTGTAGCCAAAAAAACCTTCCTGCACGTACTGTGCTACACTAACTGGGACTTGTCACAGCACTTACACATTGCTGCTCTTTTATTGTTTTAACTGCTTCTACAGTATTTGTAATTTGTAAGTAGCTTTGGACAAAAGCGTCTGTAAAATGATTAAATGTAAATATAGTATTTAAGTAAATCTAAGTATTTAACAAGCATCAATTGTGAAGGCAACTGTTGCTGTTTAGGGCATAATATAGTGGATTGTCTAAGGCTGATATCAGATTAGAAAGGTCACTTAACTATGAATGCTGTCTCTGTAACAAAATCATTATTAATCTGCCTCTCTTGTTTTCTCTATTTTGCAGCGGTATCTCTCGCACTAGCTTTGAATGGCGTCTTCACAAATACCATCAAGTTGATAGTTGGCAGGTAATGTAAAAACATGATTTCTGTACAATTTCTGTCAGAATTTTTCACCACTTGTTCCGGGTTCAATAAAAACTGAATCACAGAAAGGATTTTAGACTCATCATTTAGTTTTCTTTACAAAACAAAACAAAAACAAAAAATCACATCTACAGTAAAGCACTTACAATGGAAGTAAAGGAAGTATGGGGAATACTTCCTTTATATGTCAGGTATTACGATTGTGTGGAATAACAGCAGTTTATTGGCTGATGGTGCTTGCACACATCACCTGTCGAGGCACACATCACCTGTCTCTCAAAAGGACGTGCTCGCGGCATCACTCCTCAGATTTCTTTTCTTCAGGAAGTGGTTTATCTGACCTGTGCAGTGAGTCATCATCTTCCTATTCTCACATTAGAGCATCATGTTCAGACAACCTTCTTTGAACGTTTTATTACAAATTATGACACATATGATATGTGTGTGAAGTACTTGGGCTATCGCCATGCTCAAGCGGCATTTAACGGCCTATCTGACTGGCGTTGTTTCTGAGGAAAGAAGTATGTTTGGGGACTTCTGCCCAATGTTCAACAACTGTTGTCTAGTACTGAAGGAAAACTCTATTACTGAGGCAAAAAATTCTTTCTTTTTCCATCCCAGATGTTGTCCGGCATTTACAACTGATTTTTTCTTAATTTCGCTGGGCTAGCTCCAAATGAAACCATTTAATTAGATCAACGATCAAGGGGTAACCCCAAGTTGGCATTCTTACCACAGATTTATCTGAGTTACTCGCAAGGGCTTTTGTATTCTATTGCTTTGAACACAACCCTGGTTTTCGATGCAGGTTGCCTGGCATGGTCCAGTCTGTCATCACAAGAGGATCACGTTGGATGCCTCTGGTAGGCTGGGGCCTGGTCTTTCAAGACCGTCCAGCCTACTGAGTCTGAAAGAATGCCCATCTCGGTTGATGATGTTTATGACTTTTCTGACATTGAAAAAAATCCTTCCCGACACTTGGGACTGCCTTGTGTTAATTAGATTGGACAACATGTCAGTGATCTCTTATCTGAATCATCCAGGGGGGATGTGTTCTCACTCCCTATTAAGGTACAGAACAACTTTCTGTCTGTCAGGGGGTTCATGTTCCAGATTGGCTGAACTTGGGCCATGTGTCCACCAAAGCATTTATTCCTTAAGCCAGAATATTTTTTTCAATTGTTTTCAATGGGAGTGCTGCAAAGTTAATAATGCCAGCAGTGTGATTTATTTCATACTGCCCAATGCATGCTTGGCAGGACAAATACCACACTGACCAATTGTCACATCCTGACTGTACAATGACAACAAAAAAGAACAACAACACCAAAACAAGGACCAACATACTCAGACAGACTCAGACAGGGGTAACACACTGATCTGACAAAACCCGATAAAACTAATCGAAGGACAGTATGAGGCCCAGAGAGTGGAATTTACACCCTCAATTAGTAAGTGGGATCTGGCAGAGGTTTAAACAGGTGAAGGTGTGTCTATTGGTTCTGGCCTCTCTTCTGAAATAACTGAAATCATTTTGAATTCTACGTACCTCTATGAAGCGTCCTCATTCTTTGTGTTAGGGAGTGTGAGTTGCACCCAGTCCACTGCCCTGTTGGCTCAGTGGAAACATTCTTTGGTTTCCCACTTTATATGTGGAGACGGCTACAGCCTACACATATTCTTTTATGTGATTTGTCCATGGTCCTTCAGGGATTGACGGACTCTTTATTTTGGGATTGACGGACTCATGGAGTTTTTCCTAAGATTGTCTCTTAAGATGGTCTTACTATTGGCTCTATCCTCTCTTAAGAGGATCAGAGACTTACAGGTCCAATCAGTGAGTCCTTCCAGTTTGGATTTTATTCCTGGCTTGGTGAAGATCCCTCTTGTAGGGCTCATGAATTTACTTTGCCTCTGGGTATTCATGCAAACTCTACTAGGAGTGTAACTTCTTCCCAAGTATTGTTTAGAGCAGCTTCTTTGGAGGATATTTGTGTTACGATAGATCCCTCTTAATATTGGTTTGACTCCTGGCTCCCAGGTTTTATCTGCTCGAGTGTGGCTCAGATTCGTGTTTGTCAGTCTGTGCAGGGTTCACGACTGATAAACTAGCTATTTGTACTATGGTATACTGTGGTATACTGTCTCCATAATGTCAGCTACTGATGCAGTGCAAGTGAACCTCTGTCCTGCTTTTGCTTCCTTTGTTGGAATTCTGAGGGATGATGGCACGAGCATGTCTTCTTGAGGCATAAGTGATATCAATAGGTATGTCTACACGGAGCATTGTATTCCGATTACAGTCGGTTTAAAAGTCCAATACAAATAAAAATACTCAATGTAAACACCTCAACCAGAATAAAAATGCTCTAACTGATTGAAATTTGAGAGGAGTGGGATAAACCTTTTCTAATCCTTTCGATTAGACATGTAAACACTTGATTGGATTAAAAACTGAAACTGGAAAGTTTAGCACATGTGCAATGATGTAGAAATGGCATAATGACATATGACACACGGAGCAAACTAATGTTGGTGATGAATACAATAAATCACTGCCATGTCAATTTAAAATTCACTTTCCACTCACCATCTGTGAAGTGGTGCAGGACAACGCCGTCACATGTGCTTGCTTCGGACTCTCATAAAACGCCTTATTTTGGGTGCAGTTTTTACTACTTGATTAATATAGGCATCAAAACTTTGTGTGCTCATCATTTTCAGTTGAGAGGCTGCTCACTGCAGAGACAATGGACATAAAGCTCCCCCTGTCTGGACCTAATTGGTGAAGCTAGAAGGTCCAACCACACCCTAACCCTATTGCTAAAACCAAATTAGGTTATGCTCCACAGTTTAGATCTTCAGAGGTGAAGCTGGACTAGGTAAAGCTCCACCCATTGAGCCATTTGACTCTCCAGTGAGTCCCATTTGCAGTAAATTAGCATGATTCTATACAGGCTTCAGACAGCCATCGCACCTGGAGGGTGTTCTCCATGGCACCAGTTACGATGCAGCATCTCATTTCCAACTCAGGGAAGCAAGGCCACATACATAACTGAGATGTTTTATTGCTGGAGGATGCTGGATCCTCTCCTAGTGTCTTGGGCTATAGGCAGGGAAACATGGATGGCCAGTAGGCCTAGAACAGAATATCATGAAATATATAAAAACAAAACATGGATAATTGTAAAATATTGTGCATCTAAGTGATGTTTATTGTGCAGTTCAGAGGTTTTGAAACCTAAGCTCCACCTAAATAAATACAGTTATCTAATAACTAGATAATAGATCATCCATCACTAGATACCGTATGACCAAAATGCATTATTGTGCTAGATGGACCAATTTCCCTCCGGTAGCATCCAACCTGATTCAGCACACCTGCCTGTGTTTTTCAAGCAATACTGAAGAACTTGTTTAGATGGTTCAGGTTTATTTGATTAGGTTTGGAGCTAAACTCTGCAGAACACTGGGTCCCCAGGAGAAGGGTTGAAGACCTCTGTTGTATAAAGTTGTGTTAGGGCAGGGGTGCAAAACTCAATTCCTAGAGGGCCACAGCCCTGCAGAGTTTATTTGCGTTCACGCCATGTTGTAATTACCATAGTTTCGAGATTCTTATTTGTAAAAAGCATTCACATCCTCATAGAGCTTGTAATTACATCTTGTAAACTGGTAATTTTCTTAGAGTTCCTACTTGTACCATATGACTGCTGTACCACCTGGTATGTGTGTTGGAACTAACTCTGCAGGGCTGTGGCCACCCAGGAACTGAGATTTGCCGTCATGTATTAGGATATTTATGCTGATATTTCTAATCATACTCTTACCATTGGCTAAGATCTCTGATGTTGATCTTAATCTCAGGCCAAGGCCAGACTACTTCCACCGCTGTTTCCCTGATGGACAAATGAATGCCAAGATGCTGTGCACTGGAGAGCCAGACCTGGTGTCTGAGGGCCGGAAGAGTTTTCCCAGCAGCCATTCCTCCTGTAAGTGCCAATGTGTAAACTTAACACATTCATGATATGCTTTAGTTATAAAAAATAATTTATTTGGCTAAGTTTTCAAACCTGTATAGAGGAGTGGTGTCAGTTGTAACAGACAGCAGCTGCTCCAATCAGCACCAACTACAATGATGCAAACAAACATTTTGCGCATTCTCATTCTTCCTTGTACATTTACTGCATATCAATATATTCATGCCAATGACCATTGTATCCTGGACATTTGTGTTTGGACTGAGAAAGTCAATTTTAAAATATGAACACGATCATGTTGTCATTTATTATGAAAGAAATAGCCTTATTTTCATTTTTGTTTAGTTATTAGTGTCAGTGTCTAATGTCTAGTATATACAATTTCAATAGGGTAGAACATATATATTTCAATCATCACAACTCTCTGAATAGTTCGAACACATTAATGAATATGATAATGTAGTAGGTCTTGGCAGACTAGAGAATTGACTTGCTTATTGCCACTAGATACACAGACACAGTGCTGTGAGCATGTAAGATGTGGTGCTGTTGCATGAACAGGCCTACATAAATTCCTCAGCAAGACAGAAACAAATGAGATGACACAATACAAGTCGATACGCATGCATGCTGCTATGAATATGTAAAACATGCTTCTGCATTAATAGAAATACATAAATCCTCACAACAGAGACAACAGAAAAAAAATAGGACAGTACAGCAGATCTTTTGTCAATCTCTGTGTCTACGCCTGCTATGCCGAATTGCTTAAAATCTAGTGGCTATCTGGGCAAGCAAAGCCCAAAGATATTTAACTAGTGACATTCAAGTGAGCAGTGTGTACCTGGGTGCCATACCCTAAGGTTTGTTTAACCTAAACCAGTTATAGTATGTGTGCCTGAGCCAATAAGGCTCAAACTTACCTAGTAAGAATGTGCACTATGTGATACTATAACAAATGAAATCACATACCGCCAGTTATTCTTCTTTGAAATGTGTTTCATGACTGAATGTCTGTTTTTGTTTTGGTCTGTGTGATCCCGCCCACTGCCAATTTACCCAATAGTATATCGACACCCCGGGTTGCCAGTTGGAAAACACCGCGTATTGCAGCCATGGAAGCCAGCAAACGAAATCGTCAGAGATCGTGATTCTACCCGACCTAAAAAGCCTCCCCATCTATAAAGCTCTATGACCAGAGGCATATTAAAACACGGATAAATCAATTCATCAACTTATAGTGTAAGGCTCATCGCCTTCCCTTGTCAATTGCACTTGTTCCTGTTGCGTGTCCTCAATCTGGCAACCTGTGCGACCATCAAGTCTGAGGAGGAGGCAGCGGGAGAAGCAGCTCTCCCCAATATTTTGAATTTGGACAGCAGTACCCATTTCAACCTCTATGCTATGAATCTAGCTATATCTAGCTATGAATATTACATACTGCACCATTAAAGGGAAATGCACAATAAATAATACAGTGGCTAACTAACTCGTGTAACAACGTCACCTTAAAATAGCTCATGCCAATACCAATTTCATTTTTAAAGTGTTCTCATTCAGGCAAAGCTTATTCAATGTTTCCTCAAGCAACAATGTTGCCTTACTGCTGCTGCTGTTAAATGCAAAATGCATGTTCTCTCGCTAGTCATTTTGATTTGTAGCTACCTTAAGCTGACTGTTCCAGTTTATTATATTTTTTTTTTTTGTCTATTTTTAAATATATTATTATATCTATATTTAATATTTGTTCATATTTATTTTTTTAACACCCCAGCATACATAAAGGCCTATAGAGTGATGCATAAACAAATTTAAAAGGAAAAAACTGTAAATAATAAATTAGCTTCATATCGGATTCAAAGTGGTCAAGAGCTTATGGTGTTCCATTTAAACACATTGCAAGGGTTCCACCAACAGCGAGCACTCAAGCATCATAAGCAATGACGTACACAGCATAACCTGATTTTGCTGAGTCAGATTTGAGGGACAAGTTTACAGATTGTCAAGTTTAGGCTTAAAATCATGAATTGTTGCTTCAACATCAGTGTTATTCATCTACATTTCCCTCTGATTTTTGGGATAACCTAGGGTTAGGTTTAGGGGTAGGAATAGGGTTAAGACTAAATTTTCAGACTAGAATGTTGTTCCAGGATCAACAAAATATGTTGACCCAGGAACACTGTTAGAGTTCAGAAAGAAGAGGATTCAATTTGCAGGATAATTCACAGTTTATTAGGGAACAGATCAAGAAGTAACAAAATAGCAGCAAGGGCTAGACTGAATAATGTCCACAGTCAATGATGGCCGGTAGCAAGACACAGTCCATGGAACTTAAATGCCCAACCAAGAACAGTCTGCAGCTCAGGAGGTCAGGGATGATGGCAAATAAGACAGGGGAGCAATGGGCAGAGATGGCAGGTGGTGCGGGGAAGCCAAAAGAAGCCAGAAGATGAGCACAATCCAGCAGCCAGAGAAGCAGGGAGACTGGAGAGAAAAAAAAAAATAAATAAATAAAAAGTAAAAGAAAACTAAACTGCCAAATCTGAAGGCAAAAACCACGAGAGTTAAGAAATAAAAAAAAAAATAAGGATAAATCAAGTTGGTTAAAACTAAAAATCAAAAATAAAGCTAGAAATTAAACAGAGCTCTAGTCACAGCAAAAAAAAAAACACAAAAAAAAAAAAACACATAGAAGTTACTAAAGGCACAAAACAAAAATCAAACTGAAGAAAATAAAGCTTGACTACAAAACAAGACGTGAACATCAAGACGCATTAACACAATCTGGCACGGAACAAAAAACACAAAGGGAATATAAAGTGAAGCTAAAGAGGAGTAACATGTGAAATTATTAATGAGTTAACAGGGTAACAAAAGGGTGGGGCAACAATAGACAGTTGAACGCATGACGCAAACACCACAACATGTGCTGAAGCACATGGTGAACGAACACAAACAATCACACGCCGAAGCGCGTGACCGGACAAACAAGATAGCCATGTGTTCTAGACGAACAGCGGTACTAACACAAGGCAGTTCAAACCGCCATCCTGACAAACTCATCTAACTCAGCAATATCATGACGTGCTGACGTACATCTGCGTGAAGGAGATAAAGGGAAGTTAGTGAGGGAAGAGTGGGAAAAATAAAAAATAAAAATGGACACTGAGCCAGATTATTTAAATATTCAGAATCAGGCCAATCAGCTTGTGCCATGCAGTATGTGGTAATGGTGTGATTGCTTGCAGTTTGCATGTAAAGGGCCTATCAGCCAGCACCATCTAGATATGAAGAGTGATAAGATATTGAACAGCACACAGCAACACCATTACTGACTTTTTAAGGTAATTGCATCAAGTGACAACAACATAATCTGCTGTCAAGGACACTGAATGCATCTACAGCAGATGTTTCCAAACCCACAGTAGGTTGGCGACCACTGATCTACAACAACAAACAAAGTGAATCATTCCTGGCTGAATTAAATAATATTACAGAATGCTTAAAGAAAGAAAAATAAAAGTTACTATGACAGCCAAACATCATGCCTGTGTGCCATCTGTACAAAACCTTTTGATTCTTCTGGCTTTGAAACACACTCATAGTTCAGCACAGGGAACTGTAAGAGTTTACTGTGAAAGACTGTGATATTGAGTGACTCATAAAGGATCTCAGAATATAAATACCCTTTGTTGCATGGTTATAATGAATAAAAGTATCTCAAAAACTCGAGGCATTTGGTATGTATAGATGTAAAAAAAAAAAAAAAATCACAATTTTTTCTGAGAACACTTACAGTAGATGTTAAACTGTTCAGAGTGGTTGTAGAAGAACAAAGAAAGAAAATGATGACGGAAAAGTTGTTTTAGCAGTTTATTAGTCTGCTACTCTTGAGGCCTGTGCATGTGCATTAGAGATGGTGAATTTATTAAGTTGAAAGACGCTTTGGTCTCAGATGTTATGGCTGCTTGGCACTTACTGCAGGCACAATCATTCTTTATTTCATCATGTAGAGAGCAAATGCTTGAAAATAAATACATATATTCCATATTAAGGCAGTGACAAGCCAAAAAATTAAAACAGAAACTACAAAGTCTAACAAAGTCAAAGCCTTCCCCAAAGCCTTTGGCTTGACTAACAGAAGTTTAAAACTTCGAAAGTCATTTTCAAATTGTTGCTTTTGTCAAGATAGCAAACTGACTTTTGAGAAGCAAATAGTCTTTTACTATTGCCCCTCCTACTCATCAAAAGCAAAAATTAAGCCAGTCTAATTAAGACTTGGGTGCAGTTTTATCAACATTATTATTTGTTCCCTTAAAATCCTATAATGAATAAATCCTGAAAATGTTATTTGCATAGAAAAAATGCAGGCACGCACAAATCCAAGGCCCTCAAGATGAATCAGTGTTGCTATTGTGTTATGTTCAGTTATTTTGGAGGGTTTTTTCCTCTCTCAATCAAACAAGTAAATGTGGTCCAAAGTCTTCCTGAGATTATGAATCTCTTTCACAAGAGTCCTGACTCAGATCCCGACGCCACCAAATAAGGCTCAATATATAAGACTAATAAGGTTTGGTCAAATGGGTGATACTATTGACATTAGCTGAGAAGTTAAAGTAAATTCGATAAATTAAAATACCATGCTGGTTATAGGATGTGCATTTATTGCAAAGACGGCGAAAACTACATAACTTAAGTGTTAAATGCATGTGTGCAATTCAGCTGAATTATAAAGTTTACCCTCCTTAAATTGAATGTATAAAGCAAACGGTTTCCTGAACTATCCACAAAATTAATATCAACAGTGAAATATGAGTGAATGTTTTATCTGTCAATCAAATGCATATGAAAGTAGTTTTTATTATAATAGCAACAGCGTGCTTTTATTTTATTTTTTTAACAGAGGTTAACTTCATTTTTAATATTAAAACAAAGTGATGTCTGCATCAAGAACAATATAGACTAAAAACCTATCAATCCCTGAGTAATGTTTTGTTTTATTTTTTCCAGTTATGAATGTAGGCATATGCTTGTTTAGATATTCTATCATGAAGTACAGAAAGCAACATTGTAATTTGTTGGCCTACATAATCAAAAATGTGTAACTGACATTAAAAAACACTTTAGGTTCATTAGTTAACTACGTGAACTAATAAAGAACTGCACTTCTACAGCTTTCACAGTCATCCTCTGTTAGTTTGTTTTAATGGACCTTCAGTTTGTTTTCATTTGTCACGTGTCTTCTTTGTTCATTTGCCGCAACTTATCAGTCACCATGGACACTAACCTATCATCACAGCTGTTCGTTGTTTGAGTTAATCATCGGTGTTTTATCATCTGTTACCTGTTCGTCCTCAGTTTGGGGTCCGGTATTGTTTGTGTCTCGACACACTGTCTCACAGGCTTTTCATACTTGAAATATTTAACCCTGGGTCATTCTAAACCCTGGGTGAACGGGCTTCACATTTCACACTGCTCATAATTTATCTGGGGTTAACAATTAATCCTGGGTATTCATATATTGACGTTTCACACTGTACATTCCTAAACCCTGGGTTAACGTGCTCATTTGCATATTTGCGGTGTCAGTGTCATTGATTGGATAAACGCATGACCTGTGTACTTAGCTCTGGCCTTGCACATCCTCGTATTGCTGATATTATTGAATGGGCCTTTTGGACTTTAAAGGGAAGAATAAAACTCTTCACTCAAATTGTCATGTTTTCTGTCAGCATATGACATTTTTCATAATCCCGGCTAACCCCACTTCTAAATTACAAGTGTGAAACGTTCCTTTATCCGGGGTTAAAAGCAGTGTTTAGAACGACAATAAGCGCAGTGTGAAAAGCCCTTCAGTGTGTTACATTCTTCATCTTCGTCTTCTCTGGGTCTTAAGCATTACAACAGCATTTATTAATCTTTGTTATTGTTAATTTCAACATTTAATAATACATTTTTAAAATCAAGAGTTGTATTTGTTTATTTTGGGTGGTTGATTATGATTTCACTTTTTTAACTTTAGTTAGTTTGCTGTTTAAGCATAAACAACATCTGCAAAGTTAAGACACTCAAAGTTCCATGCAAAGGGAGATATTTTCTTTTTAAAGAATTCTCTATTGAATCAACTCCACAGTAACTACATCAATGTATCCACTAACCATTCAGAAACGTCCAGTTTCATTCTAAAAGTTGTAACTTCTTCCTGAGTCTCTCCATCAGTGTCGACTCCGGTTTGAACAATGTAAGGCTGAACACCGTTACTGACAATCCTCATTTTGGCTGCGTGAGATTCTCCAGCTTTGTTGTTGTTGAGCTGTTAAAGCTCCGCTCTCTTCTGGAAAGGGGCGGGGAGCAGCAGCTCATTTGCATTTAAAGGGACACTCAAAAAGGAGTGTTTTTGCTCACACCAAAATTTGCTATAAAAGATGATCTGTGGGGTATTTTGAGCTGAAATTTCACACACACATTCTGGACACTAGAGACTCTTTTTTGTGAAAGCGGCATAATAGTTCCCCTTTAAAGTGCCCGTATTATGCCTTTTTTAAGGTTCCTAATACTGTTTTGGGAGTCTCCTACAACAGATTTACATGCATGCAAGGTCAAAAATCACTTTTGTTTTCTCATAATATACATTTAATTTCACCTCAGTTCTCAATGTTTTGTAAACGATTCGTTTGAAGCAGTTCAAAGAATCAGTTTCTCTAAACCCCTCCTTTTCATGAGCCTACACTGCTCTGATTGGTCAGATGGCTCAGTCCTTTGTGATTGGTCTACTGCGCGCACCGCACACCTATTGCTATAACTGTAAGACAGCTAACAATTCGCAAGATAATGTATACAATGTATGAACAGAAAAGATTTTACCGTATCAATTCGACCCGAGTCCGACGACGAAACGTCTGAAGTAGTCGATCAACCAGAAACTGATTTGCAATCACGACTGGAGTATGACGTTTCTATATGGTAAGTGTCACCTTAGTTATTGATAAGACCTGATAGCAGCGTCACTGTTATACTTTATGCAGGTACACCTGTGGGAACTGGATCAGAACGCCAAGTGAAGCTGAAAACCTCTAACATAAGATAAACATTTAGGCCAGATGTGTACAGACTTTTTCATCATAACTATTAACAAAGAAAAAAATGGCTATATCATTGTTTGACATTACAATGAGTGTTTACTGTTTAAAGAGAGAATACTTCAACTAGTTAGCATCTTAGTTAGACTAGCATCCTAACATCCTATTACAATACAGATAGCTCCACTCTACAGTAATAATAAAAACGCAGGTTGTTTTACAGTTATGTAAGCGAACCAGACCCACAACTATGTTATAAACTCCCACGTTAGCAGAGCACAAACGTCAATAGCTGATAATGCATTACACTCTATAAACAAAAGTCGTGCTCTATCCTTGATCAGTGCTCCAAGTAATAAGACAGACAAGCTGCGTTAATCGACACATTTTTAGACAATTTGTTGGGATTTGTTTTACAAACGACTCAGTTAATTGACTCAGAGTCGACTCCTACTTTAGAGAGAGAAAAAAAACTTTATATACGGTGCACTTTCAGATTTAAAACTTTGCAGGATGTTTTCATTTAATTAGAGCTGTTACACAGTACATGAAAGGTCATTTTCAAAAATCATAATGGGGGCACTTTAACATTAGTTAATGCTGTGTGAACTAACATGAACAAACAATGAACTGCTGTATTTTTTATTAACTAACGTTAACAAAGATTAACAAATACTGACAAATGTATTGGACATGGGTAGTTCATGTTAGTTAATACATTAACTAATGTACATTAACAAATCTTATTGTAAAGTGTTATCATAAAGGCTTTAGATGAAATAAAATTGTGGTCAAAAGTTTATCATAAATGCCAAAATTGTCAAAATTTTGCATTTGGGCAACCATCTCTGCATCACTTCACCAAGCTGGGCTTTATGGCACAGTGGCCAGATGGAGGCCTCTCCTCATTAAAGGTACATGAAAGCACCCTTAGAATTGGCAAAAAAAAAAAAAAAAGCACCTAAATGACTCTCAGACTGTGAGAAACAAGATTCTCTGATCTGATGAACCTCAATTCTAAACATCATGTCTGGTAGAAATCAGGCACTGCTAATGTGGAGGACAATCCCAACTGTGAAGCACGGAGGTGTAGCATCACGCTGCGGGGTGTTTTTCAGAGCTGTAGGGAATGAGTGACTGGTCAAAGGAAAGTAAAGGAAAGCTAAAAACAGCAAAATACTCCAATCTCAAATTTATTCTCAAATTTAGCTAATTTATTCTAGCAGCAATTTGCATATTGCTGCATTAATATGTATAAAGACCAGTAATTGCATTTGCCTATTTATTTTATTTGTGGATATCCATCCAATGCCATAACTGTTTAAATCTGATGAAAGAACCAAGATATCTTAATTAACTATGTTTACCAGGTTTAAAGCATTTTAGCATATGGCTGCAATATACTGCACTCACCAACACTTGCCAAAAACCTGCACCAGTACATTTCTGTGTGTTAATATACAGTATTGTGTTGCATACAGAGGATTTGAACATTTTGTTCTAGCGCTTTTCATCTGCTGTAAGATGACTTTACAATAGTAAAATGAAAATAATTGGGTAGGTAAAACTTTAAGGTTTGTGTCTAAAGAGAAACTGGCAGCTACACTTTATTTTGATGGTCCACTTTAGACATTTTGTTGACTTTAAGTATCGTTTCACCAACATGTCAACTATTAGTTGAGTATTAGTAGACTGTTAGCTTTAGTATAGTAAGGGGTTAGTGTTAGTATAGAATAAGTTGACATGTATAGTTGCAACATTACTTACAGTCAACAGAATATCTAAAGCAGACCATCAAAATAAAGTGTTAGCAGATGTTAAGAAGACAGTCTACTGATACTCTAATGACTGCTAATTGACATGTAGTTGCAAAGTTACTTATAGTCAACAGAATCTAAAGGGGAACATCAAAATAAAGTGTTACAAAATTAACTTCCACAAATATATAACAAGCAATAAATATAAATGTTTGCTGTCCCTACAACACAACAGCAGTCTTTGTATTGAAAGATCCAGTTTTGCCTTCAAGCTCTAATTTCACTTCCAAGAGTGAGAATAATTTGATTGTTGAGGCGATGAGATAAGGTTTCCAACATTTATTTGCTGCCAAGATATTCTCTTAATTTCCTTTTCTTCTCAAAAAGTTCTTCAGTAACCTTAATTTTGAGCCTGCGAGAAATCCAACTGCTCTTTGATGATCCGAAGATCTCATTAGTTTCCTGTTTATTCTTGCAGGAATTCACATATTGCTGCATTAATATGTATGAAGAACAGTAATTGTGTGTTGCTCTAATTTTTATTTGTGGATAGCAGTGAAATGTTAAAACTATTTAAATCTGATGGGAGAACCGAGATATTTTAATTAACTACGTTTGCAGTGGTGATGGGCAAAAACAGCTGCCCACTGACAAGGCACAGAACCTCATCTAAGCAAACCCTGTATTAATTACTTTTTTGCATGAAGATTATGAGAATTATTTATTTATCTATTTATTTATTTATTTCGGTGGGTTGTTTTTGTTAATGATGCCTAATTGGATGGAAAAAAGGGATTGATCTTTTGAGGGTGTCAACCTGATATTTCAAAATGTTGATGATATACCAATTTCTGTATTTAATTTTAAATGAGAAAAGCTATTTAATTCTACAAAATGTCACAAAATTCCTCAGATCCATTGCTAATATACAGCTGTTTTAGTAACACTTTAAAATAAGGGTATATGAATAATCATGTATTAATCCCTGAATACTTCAAAGGGGACATATCATGAAAATCTGACTTTTTCCATGTTTAAGTGCTATAATCGGGTCCTCGGTGCATCTACCAACCCAAAAAAATGTGAAAAAGAACAACCCAATAACTATGTTTTGGGTAAGACGCTCAGATTTTGCTCCCCTTTGACTATGATCTTTTTATAATATTACCGTCCCTTAATCTGCACGTTTCCACCCACGGCACCACCATTTTTGCATTTTTTCGCAAATGACAACGGTGTACCATTCATAAGGCCATGGGAACAGTTCGAGCAAAGCATGCTAAATGTTCTGTCGTTGGCTGCGCAGACGAGCACTGAACACTATTTAGAGTCCCAGCCTCAGAGACAAGAGAGTAGTGGATTTATTATAGTTTCACTGGAAATCCCCCAGGGCTGCTTTAGAGAAGAGGAAGAGTTGTTGTAGTAGAGTGTTGTTGTCATGCCGTCATTTTACGCCGGACTGCTTCACAAACGAGGGTCAATTCAACACAAAAGATGAACATGACGACACATGCTAGTGGATGAGTTGAATCAAATCTCCACAGCAACTACATACATTTATCCACTAACCATTCAGAAACGTCCAGTTTCATTCTAAAAGTTGTAACTTCTTCCTGAGTCTCTCCATCAGTGTCGACTCCAGTCTGAACAATGTAAGGCTGAACACCGTTACTGACAATCCTCATTTTGGCTGCGTGAGATTCTCCAGCTTTGTTGTTGTTGAGCTGTTAAAGCTCCGCCCTCTTCTGGAAAGGGGGCGGGAGCAGCAGCTCATTTGCATTTAAAGGGACACACACAAAAACTGCATGTTTTTGCTCACACCCAAATAAGGGAAAATTTGACAAGCTATAATAAAAGATCTGTCGGGGATTTTGAGTTGAAACTTCACAGACACATTCTGGGGACACTAGAGACTTTTATGTTGTAAAAAGGAGTATTATAGGTATTGTAGGTGAATTCATGCATGAATAATGACAACAATAACTACATGTTAGCACATGTTTGGTAGTTAATGCATTAATTAACCTTTAGGTGGAAACTAAACCAAACAGGCTCTATAAGTCAAAATGAATAACCAAGAATAAACATCTGCGGCTTCATCATAAATATCACTGGATGGTACATTAGTTTGCCATTATTTACATGGATTATTGTTATCTAATGTAAAAACACTAAATACACTAATAACTATCACCAATAATTTGACACTTTCAGTGCAGCTTCGAAGGACTCTACACGATCCCAGCCGAGGAATAACGGTCTTATCTAGTGAAACTATCAGTCATTTTCTAAATAAATAAATAAATAAAATGTATATACTTTTAACCACAAATGCTTGTCTTGCACTGCTCTGTGATGTGCCATGCATTACGTAATCAAAAGAGGAACATACATTTTTTTTTATTTTTAGAAAATTGTTTCTCTAGATAAGACTCTTATTCCTCGTCTGATATCGTTTAAAGCCTTTTGAAGCTGCACTGAAACTGTAATTTTACCTTCAACCCGTTGAACCCCAGTGAAGTCCACTATATGGAGAAAAATCCTGGAATGTTTTCCTCAAAAAACTTAATTTGTTTTTGACTGAAGAAAGAAAGACATGAACATGTTGGATGACATGGGGGTGAGTAAATTATCAGGAGATTTTAATTCTGAAATGAACTAATCCTTTAAGTTTGTTATTCAGGCATGAATCCATAGTTATAGTCATCAGGTGCGTGCTATCTAAGCAACTACAGGCAACTGCATCTTCAATTACCACAAAACATTTAAAATCTAATAAAAGCAAAAGGCTGTCATTTCCGCTTCTAACTTAATTACCAAACTTGTAGTCTTGCCAAGAGGCTCAGTGTTTGGTAATGGGTCCCATCTGGCCGAACACTCACTTTGCCTCTCAGAGCTGCATCCTTTTTGATAAAGCTGTCTGCATTTATCAGCAAAGCCTTGGACTCTTTCAGACTTTGAGGTTTGAGAATAATACATACAGTGTGTACGGAAAGTATTCAGACCCCCATAAATTTTTCACTCTTTGTTATATTGTAGCCATAAAATCATTTAAGTTCATTTTTTTTCCCTCATTAATGTACACCCAGCACCCCATATTGACAGAAAAACACAAAATTGTTGACATTTTTGCAGATTTATTAAAAAAGAAAAAACTGAAATATCACATGGTCGTAAGTATTCAGACCCTTTGCTCAGTATTTAGTAGAAGCACCTTTTTGATCTAATACAGCCTTGAGTCTTTTTGGGAAAGATGCAACAAGTTTTTCACACCTGGATTTCGGGATTGTAACACAGTTCGTAAATGTGGGAAGGAGGAGGCGGGAACCGGCGAACATTCCACAAAACTTTAATATAAAATAAACAAAGAACAAAACGAAAGTAATGCCAGCAGACCCTCGCGGACGTCTGCCGGCCACACAAACATAACAAAACATAAAATAAAGTCCAGGCCTGGTCCTCTCTCGTCCTTCATTGTAGTCGCTCCTCCTTTTATGCCTCCGGAGCTCCTCCGTGAGAGACTCGAGGCCGGCACGCCTCGCAGGTGACGCTCATTATCACTCGCGTCACCGGCCTCGCGCCGTTCCCTCAAGGCTCTCGCCCGCCCTGCTCGTCACAGGGATCCTCTGCCATTCCTCCTTGCAGATCCTCTCCAGTTCTGTCAGGTTAGATGGTAAACGTTGGTGGACAGCGATTGGAATACATCACATGTGGATGGATGGTTGCATTTCCTATTAGATGGGAAATTAGTGTACATAACCTTAGTAGGGTGTACTCATTTGAATGGAGGGTTGTTGCACCATTAGGTGCTCTAATAAGGCCAATAGTTTGAACAGAAAATATGGTCTTTAACTACTCTGTATTTGCGTCACAGTAGTACTATTGTACTATTCTATAGGCCTTCTTGAACCCTCATTATATCATTTTTGTATGCACAGGAGAATCTCAAAAAAATTCGGCATAATTGACAACACGTGTGTCACGGTCTCACCAGGCTCCTCTGTCTCACACATCCTACGTTCACTCTCACCTGAATACTGATCACCTGTCCCTCATCAGGACCTGTATAAAAGCACACACCTCACAGTCACTCTTTGTCTGGTCTCCAGTATGGATTACAGGCGACTTACCCACTCTACTTCCCTGTGAAGTTCCCTTGTGAAACCCTTGTGATGTCCTGTAAGCTATTGTTCGGAGTATTAAATTTACCCAATTTATTAAATTTATTTCTCCTCACCATACTCCGCAAAGAGCTGTGTGTTCTTTCCACTTGCCCAAGGATATTAATTTGCATAAAACACACCCACTGCTCTGTAAGGGCTTTCCACACAACCTTTCCTTTACAAACTTGTTTTACCCTCAGCAAATATATGATGCTCTCTTTCATTGTATATGATGAAATATATTTATGATTACATATCTAAGTATAAAATTTGATAATTACCGATAAATAGGCACCCAGATGTTTTTTTTTTTTTTTTTGTTGTTGTTGTTTGTTTGTTTTTTCCCTAAATGCATTTTAGTATGAAATGAAATTTTGTGTGTATGCACACTTGGTGAATGAGACCCACTGTTTTTGTATGGTCAAAGTGATGTGATTAACTGTATAATTTTAAACATTGTACTTAATTAGCATTGACATTTTTAGTCATTGAGAGTTTTATAATTTGAGGCAACATGAGTAATTGAAGGCTGGTTATGCAAACAAGGTAGACTTCATGCAAATGAGAAGCAATGCACCAATAGGAGGACAGACAGTCAGTCTCTAGTTAAGCAGGAACACCTAGCACCCAACAAACAGTACAGTGATTTGGCAATCTCCGTCAATGTAATCACTGTCAGTGAAAATGTGATCTCCTGGTTAGGAAAACTAATATTGTTTGTCCTTCCATTGTTACAGAGAGAGTGCATAATTACTTTGCTGAATCCAATGTGCAAATTTTGAATTAGCAGCTTAGATGCCTAATTATTTGGTTTCACACCTTTTATTAGTTCATGCTTGTTAATGCAACAGAGCTGGAGTCTAAATCTCCATTCATGCTCATTTATGGTAAGCAGTAGCTGCAGAATCTCATTAAAAGACATTGTTAATGTAATACAGAGTTGAAAAATGCAAGAGCGAGAAATCTATCTTGATTCTTTTACGTTACCTCAAGTTGCCAGGGCAACAGGTTTGCAGAGAGCAGGAAAATAAAAGTGCTAGCTAATTACATTTTTATTTATGGTTTTCCATGGAATTCAGAGAATTCCAAGCTCTGTTCTGTGCATTTAGAAAGACTAGAATATTTTCATACTGTATGTGATGAATTATACAACGATTTCTTTATGTCCCAATGTCTACGAAATGATTATAATAATCTGTTTTCACTTATTACATTTTACCTAGAATAAATGAGACCATTGTTGAGCAGCATGGAGTAAAATAAATGTAAAAATACATCCATTAAAAAAAAAAAAAAAAATGCAGAAAATTCAGTCAAATTAATACAAGACATTGTGCCCTATTTTTACTTTTTTTTTTTTTTTTTTTTTTTTTTTTTTACAAAGAATTGAGGAGACATCTGATTTCAGAGTTTGGTATATTGCAAATCTGAGCACATTTTAAGACATTATTGAGATCTCGTTGAAACTTTAGAGCAGACACATGTCAGATTAGACATGTGATTAGACTGCATTTGCTATCTATTTAATATCACTGCTGTCAATGAGACACAATTTAGATATTAAAAAGTTCACTTTTGTCATTTCCTGCTGTATATGGTTTCTTACAGAACTCTGCATTTACTTTTATTCTATATTTTATTTCTCTCACTTCTTGTCTTAGTTGCTTTCTCTGGCCTGGGCTTTACCTCATTTTACTTGGCGGGCAAGCTGCAGTGCTTCACAGATGCCGGACGCGGGCGCAGCTGGCGTCTCTGTGCCATGGTCTTACCCCTCTACAGTGCCATGATGATCGCCCTGTCCCGCACCTGCGACTACAAGCATCACTGGCAAGGTCAGAGGTTTGCAGCAGTGTCCAACAAAAGCACACAACTGCTTAGCCAGTACATATGTGTGATCATCTGACAGTCAGAGACACTACATTTACACTATGGTTTATATTGCAGCACAGTGAATTCAACCATTAAATTAAAAGCCTTTAGGTCTTGTAGAACATAACAATGAGTATGCATTGTTTGTTGGAGTTACTTCTTCTTTGAGATAGAGAAGCATCAGAAATTGTATGCAAGCTTTAACATCAGCTGTACAGCTCACTGGCCTGCTTCTAGGTTTTTTACCCATAAAGCTATCAATCATGTCTGTGTATGATCTAGAATCATCCTGGCGCACAGCCATACTGTCACCATCAATAACAGCCTCAGACAGGATGTAAAGCCACATGATGTATCCAAAGTCTGAATCACCAAAGAAAGCATACATGATATGATGGAATGGGATGTATAACCGATAGAGAGGAAAACAACACAACATGGCCCATTGGTTTTCAGAATTCAGTGATTTTTTTTTTTTTTTGTGATTGATATATTTCTCAATATGGTTTTATGCTATATCCTTGTCCATAAACAGCATAAACGCTGAGGAGGGTGTATTTATCCAACTATTCAGATTAGTGGTCAGTCAATATAGGCTTGTCAATGACCACTTGTTTTACATTTAGTCCCCAAACCTTGAATGATCGCTAACATTTATTGGCTTTATCTCACCATGCTCAGACACATGCACAGTTTTTAAGCTCTGTTATAATTTAGTTGAGAAATAAACATACATTTACACTAATACATTTACAAGTACACTAATTCAGGCAAGAATGCTTAGTCAACACACTGCAAGTGTGCAGCCACGAACAAACCGGATGTGTTATTATTCATGTTGCTAGCTTTAAACATGTTGCAAGTTTAACTTTCATTTGATCAGAAAGTTTCCAACTGTTACTTCGCCATGATTTGAAAGAGAAAACTGATCGTAGCAGAAGACACTTCATGCTAATTGTGTAGGCCTGTTTTTGGTCTTACCATACCCATATGAAATGTAGGTCACCACATGCACTGAAAATCTTTCTCTTCACCACAACTTTCAAATCTCATTCACTCATAAATGTGATATCGTCAGGTCTGTTTTGGGTGTTGGTTCACTGCCATGTTTTCTTGTCTTTTATTTTGAAGTTTTCTCAGTGGCTGCATCTGAAATCGCATACTTCCCTACTATATAGTAGGTGAAAAACAGTATATTCAAATTACATTCACAATACACACTTTCATACTATATATATAACTTTCATTATATATATATATATATATATATATATTATATATATAACCTTTTCGCGTTCGCAAAGTAATTACTTATTCAAAGTAAGTGCCTACTCAAGAGAGTATGTGAATTTGTATAAGGTGTGTTCAACTTCGTCCGCGGCTGGATGTAACCGATCGGCGAGTGTTGCCGCTTGCAGTTGGGGAGAAGCTGAAAATGGAGACGTGACATCTGACATTTTCTGCTTCCCGTAGTGACGCCCGCGCTGTTTGTATACTTTATCAAAACTTTATAAAATCCACAGATGTTTCAGAGACATTTTCATTCAATACTTTATGTACTGCTTAATTCAGCATAAGAATAAAGTTCAACATAAGCCTATACTATTTAAATACCAATGAAATTAGGTTTCTTTATAAATTTTATTTTGGTAAACATGACACAATATAACATCGCGACTACATTAAAGGGTTAGTTCACTCAACCCTTTAATTTCTGTCATTAATTACTCACCCTCATGTCGTTCCACACCCATAAGACCTTCTTTAATCTTCAGAACAAAAATTAAGATATTTTAGTTGAAATCCGATGGCTCAGTGAGGCCTGCATAGCCAGCAATGACATTTCCTCTCTCAAGATCCATTAATGTACTAAAAACATATTTAAATCAGTTCATGTGAGTACAGTGGTTCAATATTAATATTATAAAATGACGAGAATATTTTTGGTGTGCCAAAAAAACGAAATAATGACTTATATAGTGATGGCTGATTTCAAAACACTGCTTCAGGAAGAATCGGAGCATTATGAAACCGCCAAACTGAAATCACGTGACTTTGGCGCTACGAACAACTGATTCGACACAAGAGATATATAATGCTCCAAAGCTTCATGAAGCAGTGTTTTGAAATTGGCCAATTTAGTTGTTATTTTTATTGATTTTTTTTTGGTGCACAAAAAATATTCTCGTCGCTTTATAATGTTAATATTGAACCACTGAACTCACATGAACTGATTTAAATATGTTTTTAGTACATTAATGGATATTGAGAGAGGAAATGTCATTGCTGGCTATGGAGGCCTCACTGAGCCATCGGATTTCAACTAAAATATCTTAATTTGTGTTCTGAAGATGAATGAAGGTCTTACGGGTGTGGAACGACATGAGGGTGAGTAATTAATGACATTAATTTTTGGGTAAACTAACCTTTTAAAAGAGCTTTTACCATTATAAAAATACAGATTTGTGAGCATTAGTGGAACTGAATAAACACGAAACACACGTGATTGTTGTGTTGCGGTGAATCCGGGCAATCATGGAACAGCCGTCTGCTCTTGTGGGACTTTGATGCCATACGTCACAGTGATGTCGGACAAAATTTCTAACCGGCATGCACTGCTTCAAGTCAGCAGCCGATCGGTCTGCGCAGCACTGCTTGAACAAGCCTTATCTTCTTGTTTCTTGTCATGTCATGTGATTCCCTTGCCCCTCATGTGATCATGGCTTCTTTTGCACTGTGTCTTTCTCTCATTGGTTCATTGTTTAATTGCTTACATCTTGTTAGTCATTAGTCTTTGTGTATATATAGCCCATTGTTACTGCTTTTGATGAGTTTGTTTTCTGTTCGTGCTCAAGTCAAGTCTTAGTTTATTTAGACAAATGAGGAGTTATTTTACGTTACTTTTTTGGGGATTTTGTCACCTTTGGAGCTCCACAGCATCTGTACCCATTCACTTTTATTCAGGAAAAGAGCAGCATGAACACTATCTCTTTTTGTGCTCCACAGAAGAATGGAAGTAATTTCTATTTCTGACTGAACTATTCCTATGTGTCATTCTAGCAGTTTCAGAGAAAGCAGTGTGAACTTGGCATTTTGAAAAGTTACTCATAACTATTCACATTATTATTCAATTACTTATGTCCTTGTGATTCTCTGGGTTTAAGAATAAAAAAGTGAAACCCTTGAAATGAATAACAGCAGAAAGGAGAGTTTTCCCTCCATATAAGCAGCTGGCCCTGTTAATTATCTCCAGAAAGTGTGCATGTCCTAGATTTTATGTTGCTAAACTATAAATATACATATTAACACTACACTTGTATATTTATTTATACACACTATATATATATTTAGTTCCCTGTCACCTCATATGGACACATTCCATTCAAACAACTGCAAGCAGATACTTATTAGTGTGACTTTATATGGACCTGTCCCCTAGGGCCTGCTGGGTAGTAGAACAGAACTAATCTGAACAATAGTGGCATGGACCATTAAACTTGATGGGTCCAATCTGGTCCAAGTAAATACAAGCTGTGGACTCATACAAGCCTGCCCCGTAGCATAGAGATCTAATGAGTGTCGGTTTGTTCCAGGGGCAATATTTCAGTACATCCTCAAAATTACTTTTCAGTCATTTGATTTTAGACTGAACATTTTGGAAATTAAATAGCTTTGTGGTGATTATATATATAAGTTATGCAGCTGTGTGTCAGTGCGCACTGCAGCTCTTTTAACAACCCCCAAAATGGCGGTGCTTAACTGCTTCCTCTTAGGGTGGCATTAAACCAAAAACCATTTAGTGGATTGTGTTTGGTGAAGAATCTTAGGTCAGTAGCAAAACATTTGTTTCTCTGGGCACTAAAAGCCACTATTGGATATAGAACAGCCTTGGAGTAAATCATGCCATTGTCTCCTAAAAAGCTGTGTTTGCTATAAAATGCAATCTGTCACAGTACTGTGGTAGAAAGAATCGCTCAAAGACTAGGAGTCCAAACAAACACTCTTTAATATAATCCACTTGGAAATAGAAGGAAAACACAGGAGAAACTCAGGTAACCACATTGTACCTCTAACTAAGACTAACACCAGACAATGTGAGAAATAACCTAAGAGTATAAGTAGAGAGACCAAACAAAAGAACTAAATGATAAATGAACAGCATACTCAATCAATTTGTTATTAAGGAAACCAACAAGGAGAGAACAGAGAAGTACAAAACCAATTAACAAACTAACATGGATACTAGAACAGGAAAACTACATTGAACAGAATACAAAACATGAAACTCAGACTCTGACAGTAATCCCCCTCCCACAAGGCGTGACCTTGCTCCGAATTAAGAAGAAAAAGAGTCCAACCAAGGAGGGGGGTGGGCGTCCTGGAGACTGACGAAGGCCTGGAAAGGGGAATGACCAGGGTGGTGCTGGCAAGATGGGAAGCCTCCAGGGTGGCGCTCTAGGTACGGGAATACAGGGAGAAGCTGGAGGTTTAGGAAGTCTCCAGGGTGGCGCCCTAGGCACAGGGACCCGAGATGGTTCAGGGAGTACTGGGGATACTGGAGTGACAGATGGCACTGCAGATACAGAGGGTAAGGGCACTGGAGATACAGGGGGCAAGGGTGCTGGAGATATTCCAGGAATGGCCTACGTAACCACAACAAAAGAACTGGGGACACTGAATTTTCGATGAGGGAACTAGGAGTACAGGAGACTTGGATAATAGAATCAGGGTCGGCCACCTCGGCCATATGGGTATAGCCCACACACACCCAAATGCCAGTGCCATTATGGAAAGCACTGCACCCTCTGGGCTTGACTCTGAGATCTGAGCGAACATTGGGCTGAGCTGTTGGATGAGAGGGGGCACTGGGCTGTGGTCAGGCGCTGGAGCCATCACTGTACTCTGATCAGGGGCTGGAGCCATCACTGGAATCTGGTCAGGGGCTGGAGCCATCACTGGACTCTTGTCAGAGGCTGGAGCCATCACTGGTCTCTGGTCAGGGGCTGGAGCCATCACTGGACTCTTGTCAGAGGCTGGAGCCATCACTGGTCTCTGGTCAGAGGCTGGAGCCATCACTGGAATCTGGTCAGGGGCTGGAGCCATCACTGGACTCTTGTCAGAGGCTGGAGCCATCACTGGACTCTGGTCAGGGCCTGGAGCCATCACTGGTCTCTGGTCAGGGGCTGGAGCCATCACTGGACTCTGGTCAGAGGCTGGAGCCATCACTGGACTCTGGTCAGAGGCTGGAGCCATCACTGGTCTCTGGTCAGGGCCTGGAGCCATCACTGGACTCTTGTCAGAGGCTGGAGCCATCACTGGACTCTGGTCAGGGCCTGGAGCCATCACTGGTCTCTGGTCAGGGGCTGGAGCCATCACTGGACTCTTGTCAGAGGCTGGAGCCATCACTAGTCTCTGGTCAGGGGCTGGAGCCATCACTGGACTCTGGTCAGGGCCTGGAGCCATCACTAGTCTCTGGTCAGGGGCTGGAGCCATCACTAGTCTCTGGTCAGGGGCTGGAGCCATCACTGGACTCTTGTCAGAGGCTGGAGCCATCACTGGACTCTTGTCAGAGGTTGGAGCCATCACTGGACTCTGGTCAGTGCCTGGAGCCATCACTGGACTCTGGTCAGAGGCTGGAGCCATCACTGGTCTCTGGTCAGAGGCTGGAGCCATCACTGGACTCTGGTCAGAGGCTGGAGCCATCACTGGACTCTGGTCAGAGGCTGGAGCCATCACTGGTCTCTGGTCAGAGGCTGGAGCCATCACTGGACTCTGGTCAGAGGCTGGAGCCATCACTGGACTCTGGTCAGAGGCTGGAGCCATCACTGGGGTGTACTGTGGGGCTGGAGATGCTGAGGGTTGTTTCTTCCTTCTCAGCCTTCTCTTATGAGCTGAGGTTAATGTGCATCTTTGAGCTCTGAGGGTTGAACAGGATCTACACAGGGCTCACAAACTGGATTCAATTCTGGAGTGGGCTCATGTGCTGGTATGGATTCTGGAGTGGACTCTAAAAAGGACTCGGGAACATCTAGGAGGAATTCTGAGACAGGTTCAGGAGTGAGAATGATTGGCACCAGGAGGGCTGTAATGGGCTGGGGATAATGTGAAAAGCTGGCATTGTTTTTTTCATCGACCTTACCAGTCATGTAAGGCAAACCAAAGCACCTCAGTACCAAATCAAGATACTGCTCAAGCATCATGTTAGCATCTCCCACAGGTATGACAGGCCATAATTCTGTGTCCACTCTTTAATATAATCCATTAGGAAATAGAAGGAAACCACAGTAGAATCACAGGTAACCACATTGTACCTCTGACTTTTCATTGACCAACAAACCAAATGGTATTATAATTCATAATAGGAAATGTGTTATATTAAAAAAGCAGTAGTGTCTGATTCTGTGAGTGAGCACATTAGTTGAAGAGCACCACTTCATCTTAAAATGTTGTGTAATTGTGCTTCTCTGTCCCAATGAAGCCTTGATTTCTGCTCTAGCTCCATTTTAACATTCATTTGTTTGCATGTGCCTTGACACAGTTAGCCTCTAGACAGCACTGAGAGATCCAGAGAGAGCGTGTTTGAATTTGCTGCAGTATTATTACGAATGTATTTTATATAACAGCGGGAATGACGGCTACATTCATATAGTCAGTGTTTTCGTGTGTAATAAGCTCATGGAATGAAACTTATCAATCATCTTGATGGATGATGCAGAGGAATCTCTGACAGATAAGAGGACAGTTGTACTTGCATATGACTTGCATGAACACGTTTTGGTATGCTTTGAAAGGTTGCCTTGTGAAAGTGAACTGAACTAAGAAAAAAATGCAACATTGTAGCAAATTTAGTCCCTGTTTTGAAACAACACAAATGATCTATAGGTGTGAAAATGCCCTTAGACTAATACCAGAACAATGTGAGAACTAAAACTAAATGATGAACACCGGAACAGAATACTCAATCAATTCATTACCAAGGAAACCAACAAGCAAAAAACAGAGAAGTACAAAACCAATTAACAAACTAGCACTGGATACTAGAACAGGAAAACTAAATCAAACAGAATACAAAACTTGAAACTCAGACTCTGACACTATCCTCTTTCTCTCTCTGTGTGTGTGTCTTTATTATTCATGGGAAAAACAATAACAGAATGAAAACATATTGTTATATTAAAGACCGGCAGACCGTTAGAAAGCTAGCTATATGGATGGATGAGATTTATTATGACTGTGTCTTACTTTGTGAACTTTGAATTGTTTCTCACAGATGCATTTGTTGGGGGAGTGATCGGCCTCTTCTTTGCCTATGTCTGTTATCGGCAGCACTACCCACCCTTCCTCCACATAGACTGCCACCTGCCCTACGCTAGTCTGGCTGCAGCGACCGCCCACAACATGCCAGCCTCCCAGGATCAACCTCTGCCCACTGATAATGCCACCAGCCTGCCTCTGGAGGGCATGACCGAGGGACCAGTATGACTAATAGAGTCACAATCCTCTGACCCCCTACCACACCAACGTGGTATGAACCACACTTGACTGACACTTGCACATTCCAATGAACTGGACCATCCCATTTCATTTAGTTTCTTCTTCCTCCTCCTCCTTGAGTCATTAAGCAGAGTTACAGCTGCTGTTCTCAGATCTGTTATGCTTAATTTAATTACTGAATATTAGTATTGGCAAGTTGGAACCTGGTGCAAGAATCTCTCTCTAACAAAAGTACCATGTAAAGTCTCCAAGTACCATGGCAAGTAATAAGGAGTACTATGATACACAGAATTAGTAATCATTCAGTGCCATTATATATACTGAGTCTTGTATAGCCAACTTTTTTTTTTTTGTAAGGGCTGTCTGTGATCCAAATAGCAAATCGGTGCTCTGAGAGATGAAATTCTTATTCTAAAAGTTTTCATTCATAAATCTCTAATCTCAAATTGAAATCCCATCTCATTATTTGCACTGGTTTTCTTCATATTGTTTTGTGTTTATTCAGTAGCAGGTGTACATGCATGTTAACAGCTTTGCCACATGTACAGTGTACCAGACACAGAGGAATTAGAATGGAAGGACAGACTCAGTAGTAAAAATACCAAGGCATTACATCAAATGATCAAACCATGGATTTTGGACACTGAACGTTTTAGAAGTTCTAAGTATATATCATGGTGTAAGAATTTGGTAATCATTCAGTGCCCAGTTATCAAATTTCCATCTTATTCCCATTTAATATTGTCATTGTACTATGGTATTGCAACAGTACTTTCTTTGTAAGGTTGTAGGACATGATATAGGATGATAAAGTTACCTACAACATCCCAAATAAGGCGTGCGTCATATAGTCAGGAGCATGATTTGGTTTTAAAACAATGGAAGAAAAAAGTTAAATGATCTGTCTAATGAATTATAGGGTATATAATATATTCCCTCTCCCAAAGAATCATCTTGAAACCACAAAAACAATCTTACTTAATATTAAAAAAAAAAAATTGATTGATTGAATGAGCCACATTGCAATTATTTCATTGTTAAATTATTTATTAGAAAAAGCATAGCTTTGATTCCAAACTCTGTATTTTTATAATATATTGAAAATAATGTTTTTGCACCAATTGTATTGTTGCTGAAGTGACTGGGCCGTCTTTGAGATGACATGCAGTTTCGACACTTCCAGTGTAGACAAGCTCAAAATCGTTGAATCAAGCTGTGACCGGCTGTGACACTTCATCAGCTACTTCAAAGGTAGATCATGGCTTATTACAATAATATACCCATAATGCATCTTTACTGACTTCAGAAAAACTTTATCTCTGCTAATCTGTTGTATTTTTATTCGCATTATGTTTTAAAACTGGCTATATTGAATGTCTTTGTGGACTAACTGGTTGTCCATGGCAACTTGTCGATAAATATTGACCTGCTGCGCTTCCAGAGATCATTGGCCCATGACATTGACAGTCTCCGCCACAGACACTCCCTCTCACTGCATTTTTTTTTTTTTTTTTGCTCACTTTATGTGACACTTTATTTTTCATCCTCTATAGCTTAAAGGTTTATTCATTTTGTGTCCTTCAACCCACGCTGTTTTAAAATGCTTCCTTTTCATCTTTAAATTCACTTACACTTTTAACTGGCATACTGCTAATACAGTTTTTGAAGTACCCTGTAATATGGTATATTAATATTGTAATCATAGAACACCATGGTATTAGCAACTGATTACTGTACCATTGTTTTGCCACTGTGCGTATTAGCAAAGTACTTCTTCAGCTTTTGTCTTATTTTCTCCTTGTTTTGTTTTCTCAATCTAATCAAACTATTCCAGTGTTTGATCTCTACATGTTCCATTATCTGTTCCTTTTTTCTTTTTTTTAATCATCTTTATCCAACCATTCTCCAAACTGCTTATTCTCTGTAGGGATGCTGGAGTCTATCCCAGCACCTCAGATGGGGAAACACCCTGGACAGATGGCCAGTCCATCACAGGGCTCACACACACATACACACACTTTAACATCTCCTATTCATCGATGCGGCATGTCTTTGGATTGTGGTGGAAACCGAAGCACCTATAGAAAACCCACACAGACCGGGGGACAATATTATTATCATTATCTCCATTTTTATATTTTCCTTCACTCATTCACATTTTCATGAGCTGACATTTAATATCGTTGGGATGATTAGAAACTTGATTACAAGGAGGTAATATGAGAACATGGTGGGAAAATTGAGCACTTCTGTAATCACAGCAATCTACCAAAATAACCAGTCTGTAAGCTCACAGTATAATTGTTCCCATAGTTCATTAATTCATCATCACCACCAGTATTATTGGATTATAAGTCTGACCTTACCCATTTTAAGGAATAGTTCAACCAAAAATTAAGATTCGGTCATGATCTCATCCCAACACAAGAACAAAAGGATTATTTTGAAGATTCTATGTTAATTTCCATCCTGTCGCCAAAAAGGATAAGCACAAATTATATTTTTCGGTCTTTAGCTTGAATAAATCTTCCCCTTTTGAGGTCCACGGTCCAGACAAAATGATAGCATACAAGTTTTTTTTTTTTAAAAAGAGCCATAAGGGTGAGTAAATAATCATAGAATTTGAACTTTTCCTTTAATAATGAAAGAAAGTCAATAAAAATGAACCATTCAAAGGGTTAGGCTACTTCACCACTGTCAAAATGGGCTTTCAATAAAACTCGGCTGCTTATGGAAAAAAATGAAATGGGTGCTATACCTGACTAGAGAAACAGGCTGTTGTCTTCCCTTTTGACAAATAGGTTGGAAAACTTCAATACCCATAATACACTAGGCATGTCGCGCAGAACCTGATTTTGCTAGGGATGGGCATATCGAGATAAAGTATCGATATATCGATACTGACGTTGAGTATCGAAAGTATCAATACTCAAATAAAAATATTGATACTAAGGTGTTTTTTACCAGTGATTTTGTTTAATTAACAATAAATTTAATGCATGCAATATGCATTGAATTGGACAAATATCCTATGTTAGCGAATAATTGTGTAGTACAAGTATTTTCCTGCTCATCTGAACACACAAATGCTGCAAGTCAGAACCAATCAATCACAGAAAGCATTCGCTCACCGCTGACACTACATTCAAACAGCTGCATGCGTTTAATATTGTTAGAAACCATTGATGCTTTTGGGAAACGCAGCCCAGAACAATGCTTAACAGCAGACAGAACAACATAATGTTTCACAACAAACAAAATGAAATAGTAGCCTACATAGTTTTTGCAATTACATTTATTTAAATTGAACATTAAAAGTTCGTATTGATGTTTTGTTCTGTAACTACACTGTCAGAATACAAAGTTTGCATTTTATGAGTGCAACAGCCGGTCACTGGCAGTCTCTTATGAAACTGAACCATTACTACTGTGACCATAGTTTTGTAGATTTCCATGGTTACCACTACAAATAAACATTTTGTGTAAACAAAAACAGAATCTAATAAATTGCAATTAAGGCGTATTGAATGTTAAAATACCTTTCAAATATAATGTTAAGTGGCTACCATTACCCATTTTACTCATAGTAATTCAATAATTTAAGGACTTGAATTATTAATAATTTAATAACTTAAATTCAGATTAGAGATATTGTATCGGTATCGATATCAGCGATTTTGGCCTTGAAAGTATTGGTATCGTATCGAAAACAATAAGTATCGCCCATCCCTAGATTTTGCTGAGTTCAACATGTTCCTGGGTCAACATCTTTGTTGATCCTGGAACAACATTCAAATCAACCAATCAGATTTGAGGGACAAGTTTACAGATTATGTCAAGTTTAGGCTTAAAATCATGAATAGGTGCTTCTACATTAGTGTTATTCATCTATCATTTCCCTCAGATTTTTGGGATAACTTATGGATAGGGTTAGGTTTAAGGGTAGGAATAGGGTTAAGACTAAATTTTCAGACAGGAATGTTGTTCCAGGATCAACAAAATATGTTGACCCAGGAACGCATCTAACTTGGCAAAATCAGGACGTGCGGCATGTCGCCGTCCAAGGCCACGCCTGCAATGGATACACTTACCAGAGTCAAATACCACTTTGCTTTAGTAGGAAATACTTCTTTGAAAACTTTTAGCCATAATGGTGTCGACTTGTATTATTCCCAGATGGATGAATTCAAAGAGTAAACGTTTAGCGGGAGTTACTTTCGGTTTCAGTGAAGGATCCAGCGTGTTGTTGGCAGCAGCTAAAGGCTGCAAAGAATCCTGAATATGGAGAGAATGCTGCGATGAAAATCTGAAAAACCTTCATTGTTTTTAGTCATCATTTCCAATTTGATGTCCACGAACACAATGTTTTAGGCCAAACAGAGAGGGGAAAAAAAAAGAAACCACTGTTCTGCCAGTTCCACCCGAAGCAAAATGCTGTCGCATACATTTAAGAAAGTTGTTGCCACAGTGTAGACATAGTACGACAATTTTCAGTGATAAACCCTTTCAATAACTTTTTCTTAATAACCCTCTGTTGATTTGACTGTCCGACACCAGGGATACAAAAATGCAGAAGTATAATCTGTAGTTTTCACAAAAGCCCTGGAGCTGTCAAAACGCATCACTTTTGCTTTTTCGCATCTCTTTGCTTGTTTATTGCAAATAAACGTGAATTTCTCGGTCCAGGTAACATAGAGAATGAGTAAACATTGTTCATTTACAATTTAACTTCTGACATTGTAACAATACAAAGCAGTTTGAAAATCATGAAGTTACACTTTAATGCATACCAATTGTCTAAATAAATTCAGTATCACTGAATAGACATTGAATAAGGCTTTTTGTGATTGTCTTTACAAAGCGTTATAAAAATGTACAGAACCACATATTTTGCACTTAAAATTGCTTTAAAAGTTCCTGCATCTAGCATTGCTATGTTTAATGAGGAACTAATAAAAAATGATCAAACTGGAGTGTTCACCGCAGTATAAAATTATACTCTTCAGCCATGAACAGGTCTTTTCCCCTTTTTGGAGCGCTCTGTCCCATCTGCCATGCCCTGATATCATTGGTCGTTTGTGCTGTATGTACAGCATGCTGTGCACAAGAATCCCTTGCACAGCTGTTCTATCCAACACAAACTGAATCTATGTTAATATGAAGCAGATTCTGCCACACATCTTAATTCCCTTAACATATGCCGCAGAAATGATTCTCAGCTTATGTCAAAAGTGTTTCATTAATTTTAATGAAACACATTTGAACACCTTTTAATTAACTTTGATGAAGATAGAAATGATCTCTTTAATATAGATGACCTCGTGTAGTCGTGTAATAGTAGCAGAAGACAAAATAAGGCTAAGCTTGTGAAAACAATCTATTTTGTGTTTCAGTCGCAAGGTCAGCATGTTTAATGTCTTGTCAGTGTTTTTTTGCCTGGAAAAGATGACGATTGATTAGTTTAAGTTTGTCTCAAACACCTTCTTGTTGGATTTATTTTTGGAAGCGGAGAACAAAAGCTTCTTCCCTGAGGGTTTGGCAACACTGGTTGGCAGACCTGACTTTCATATTTTAGAGAACAATTGTTGTATCTATATGTTCTAGTTCTGAATGTAATGAAAATAGCATTGAAGAACAACAATGGTCTAGAGTGATGAATATATTTTTTGGTGGTAAATGCAAATAAAAAATTATTTTATTTAGCATTGATACTTCATTGTGTTTGTTGCACTGCCATCACACAGAAATTATCATTTGCACTTAATTTTCATAAAAAGAATGTCACATTACTTGTATCGTCTGTATTTTATTAAGACTATACATAATACACTTTCTTTTTGCATATATTTGTTCTGGGTTTTGATATACCCAGGCTAGAACGAAAAGCGCAAAATAACTTTAATAGAACAATGGCCATGATCAAAATAAGTATTAAAAAAAGCTTTCTAAGTACAATATCTTACAATTTGAGCTTCAAATGGATTGTTTTAGATCAGTCTTTTTTATTCTCCTAGGATGTACATCATCCCTACATTTACAGCTGGGTTATTAGAAAATATAAGTACAAATTAAAACATGTACCGTTTTACAGTACAGTAACAAAACCCTTCTGATTAAATAAATGGGAGATTCTTGCATTTAGTGCTTTGGAATGCATCTATCATATTATATAATGTTTTCCTTGGTTTTCTTTTGGGATCTGTAACCCATAAAAAAAGAGAATGTTTCAGAAGTAACAAAAATGAGTCATGTACATAATGTGATTTGTGTTGTGCAAAGATCTTTTTATATGTATTTGCAGATTTTCGAAACACATACATGTTTATGCAGACATCCGAATATTCTAGTTTCTACGGCAAGACCTTCTTTTATACCCAACAAATGTTTCATAGTTGTCTTTTAGACAGAGGAAATGAAGTCTCTAATATTCCAATGTCATTGAACACGGCATGCCAATTCCATTTGTGACAAGAAACCATTTTATATGGAGAAGCATGCCTGGCCTCAAAAGCACTTTGAATTGTATTTTGATGATTATACTTACATGTAAAAATTATTGTAATCAAACAAAGAAGTGAATAAAGAAAAGAAAATGTGTTTTAGGTGTTATTTTTCTTTCAACAAAGGCACCAGAGCAGCCTGAGTTTGTTTCTCTGAGTTTCCGCTGGAAGTGTTTGTTGTGTTGCATCACACTTTTGTTCCCATCTTGCAGAATTATGATGTAAACATTTTCAAATGACAGCATAAAACATTTGTTACTAATTACATTGGCAACAGCACCGGTGTTTTTAAAGTAGTGTAGCTTTTTCTGGCTAATTCTTCCAGTAGCAAACAAATGCTACATTGTTGTTTTTGAAGTCTGAGCCGAGGGAATAATCACAAACTCACACAAGTTTGATTCTGTCATCCTGCTTGTTCATGCATTTAACATTTTAATGAACTCTTAATGATAATGCAATTAAATGTTCAATAAAGGTTGGTTTAAAGCACATAATTAAATGTCATTTTCCCATTTTCTGTGACCTAATCTAAAGCGATAACTATTTACAGTTAATACATTGTTAAAGCATTTTTACATATGAGCTAATTAAACAATAAACATGGTTAATTACAGTGACAATGAATGAAGAACTCACAATTAATTACTACAGTTTATAAACTATTAATTAACTAGTTTGCAAATAATTTGTTAATATTTTATTACACTATACTTATTATAAAGTGTTAGCCAAAAAAATGTAAGTGTGGTGCGTTTAGTTTTTATAAAACAGGACTTGTTGGATGAACCTGAATCTGACAACGTTTTAAGTTGACTGTTGCACATATCACTAAAGTTCAGAAATGAAATGTCCGGAGAGTTGTGAAATGACCTTGGTGCTCTATTGTGATTGAGAAAAACAAACTGTGTACACAAAAACCCTACCTTAAACCTAACCGACAATGTTAACAGAAGAAAACTTGAGATCAAATGCATATGCTGAAGCAACCATGCAATTTTAGCTCGCTTTATCGAGTATCATGCGACTCATGATTTATCGCATGTAACATATGGAGCTGGTTATGTGATGCAAATGTGTAAATATATTAGTTTACAAATGACGCACGATGTGTTTTGAGGACATATAGTGTGAAAAGAAGTATTTTTCTGATGTTTCCACTGCCATTAGTGTTCATTTCAGCTGGAAATTGCAGTGAAATGTATGTGTAGGTATGTAGTTTTGAAAGGCATGTCCAATGAGCCTATATTGCTTATATAAAGTATTTTTCCTATAGTTTAATACAGTAATTAAATGTTTGATCAGCTTACAGCTTGACAAGCTAGAGTTTCAAAATAGTTTCCTCAAAACTGATGTGTTTATGCAAGAATTTCAGGACACTGCTTCTAATTCTTGTCACATCGACATACTTTTTGTCCTGATGTCAAGTTATAATGCTTTTGTGCCATAAACAGTCACACTAAATTTTAGCATTACCATTTTCAAACCCTCATTACATTGTGACAGGCTCATACAAAAATAAGCAGTGAAATGTGCCATACATGAAATAGCGATCTTGTTAAAAATAAACTTCAGTCACACTTATTTCTAATGCCAAGATCCTTTAAAAGGACACACACACACACACACACAAGGTTTGACAAACTTTTCATCTGGTGTTTAAAAATAATAGAATGTATCCTACCTGGTGCTAACTAGAATAGAAAGAGGAGAAATTGTGATCTCCTGAGTTCAGCACCCTTTGTACATTCATAGACTACAGTGATTTCAAATTTTAGGACACTCTATATCACGTGTCAGATTTGTCTGCGGTGCAGTGTGTTACTTTTTCACTTACTTTTTCAGGAAGAGTTTTGGCAGTATATTGATTGTTGATTTTGCTAAGGGTGTTACGCAGTGATACACATCTGTTCAGTGAAGCTATTGACCAATCAGCATCAAGGACTGGAACTATTTGTTTAATAATTCATTATTCACTATTATTCATAATTGAGAGAGAGAGATTGATAATGACAGTTGTCAACTTTACAGTCACTCCCATAGCTGCTGTATTAGAAACACCCTCACAGCAGCCTTAACTAGTTTTTGAAATTTGATAAGTACAGTGTTATATACATATTTTTTTAAAAAAAATAAAAAATATAAAAATCATCACAGTCCGTGAAAAGGGTCCATACTGAGCCAGACTGAGAATGATACAGAAGAGAGGATATTATTGAATAAAGACACTATTTTTGTTCTGTTTTTGCACACAAATGAATTCTAATCACTTCATAACATTAAGGCTGAACTACTGCAGTCATGTGACTATTTTAACGATGTCTTTAGCACCTTTCTGGACCTTGAAAGTGTTGATTTAATTGCTGTCTATGGACGAGTCATATACCTCTCGAATTTCATCAAAAATATCTTAATTTGTGTTCTGAAGATGAATGAAGGTCTTGCGGGTTTGGAACAACATGAAGGTGAGTACCTAATGATTAGTTATTTTTGGGTGACCCAACCCTTTAAAGGGTTAGTTCACCCACAAATGAAAATTCTGTCATTAATTACTCACCCTCATGCCGTTGCACACCTGTAAGACCTTCGTTCATCTTCAGAACACAAATTAAGATATTTTAGTTCAAATCCGATGGCTCCGTGAGGCCTGCATAGGGAGTAATGTCACTTCCTCTGTCAAGATCCATAAAGGTACTAAAAACATATCTAAATCAGTTCATGTGAGTACAGTGGTTTAATATTAATATTATAAAGTGACAAGAATATTTTTGGTGCGCCAAAGGGCTTGGACCTCAAAGGCCGTAAAGGTCGGACCAAGCAATGTTAAGGGACGGTCTAGCCTGCGGAGGACTGTTTTTGTCTCCTAGCAACTCTGACAGCTGCCATTGATGAGCATTTGTACTGGACTGCCTAATAACCAAACAGGGTTCAAAACTTAATATGTTTACCTTGGTGCATTACCTAGATGAAAAAGAGCATAAACTATAATTAAAGTATTTATGTGAGACCTGAAAACAGCTCAGTATAATAACACAAACTGAAGATGCATTAAAAAAACATTTCCATATGACTTTTAAGTGCTCTTATTGTGTAGAATTTTGTCTGTGTGAAGGCAGCTGCTTTTGGGACATATTGTTCAGGCTTAGACAATAGACAATAGACAATTATCTCACCAATGACATAAATGCCAATTTTTTAATTACCAGCTGAGCAACTTCAATCTTTGTTACAAAAATTTCCCATTATCACAAATTTAGTTAAGTCAGAAGTTGTCTTGGTCACTCAAACAAACAGAATAATACTTTGAATGAACCACAGAGCCAACAGGGTGTCTCCAAAAAGTCAACCTAAAAAAGCTTATTTCTCTGCACATTATACAATTATAACATTAAAAGTGTCACGGTTCAGCTTTTAATAACAATGAATGACCTGGGACAAATGAAGATTAATTTTCATACAACAGGCAAATTTGGTTGCACTTTATTTTACATTATGTGCACTTTCAATGTACTTACAGTGTACTTACCAAGAAAGTACTGAATAAGGTAACTACAATTGAGTAGGATTTGTTTTAGGGGTAGTTTCAGGACTAGTACTTGGTTATTAACCAGTTATACTACAATAAGTATATAGTATGCACATGCAAAACAGGACTATAAAATAAAGTGCTACTGTAAATTTATATTTAAAATTACTCCATTCCATTATTAACAAATGCAAATGAAGAGTTTTAACTCAAAACATCTGAGCTCAGAAGTGAGGATATGCTGAAGGTCACTCATTTTGTACAGCATTCAGTTTTCTCCTTTTCATTTTGAAAATTTCTATTGTTGAGCTGTACACAGCAGAAATTTTTCTCATGATTCAGACTTTCTGAGGGAAAAAAAAAAAATCTACAGAGAGCATTCATCTAATATTTACAATAAAATTAATGAATAACATGGCAGTATAACGACTCTGAAATTTGCTATAAGGGTCATTATTGTTTAAAATTCACAAGAACACTCAAAAAAGAAAGATACAGTTAGTTTTTAAAGAACAAAAGTCTGTAACAGAACATGTAACATGCAGCTGACCAATATGTGGTACAGTCTATTATTCTGTCTAGTGTGCAGTTTTCCTCTGGTCTAATATGAAGAACACAGTTTGTAGTTTATAACTCCAAAAACCATAAACACAGAGAGGAAACATTTACTTCTTTATTTCAGAAGCTCACTACACACTTCATGTTTTGCCTTAGGAAACATACAGTAGCAGGAGCTAAATTACCATAGGAGGAACTAGTACCTATAGCTTGCATATGTAGGTTCTGCAATTTTGTCATTTTCACTCTAGCAGATGCTACTGACAACACCGATGTGCGAGAGAAAAAAAAGAAAAAAAAATGTAGAGCAGAGCAGTACACACTCCACCTCAATTAAAGGCCATGTCTGCCTACCTGCACTGGGAGATGCTGAAAGCTCTGAATGGGATGAGAGAGGCTGAAATGTACACATGCCATCCTGAAGTGTGACTCATACACACAGACCTTTGCTCATAAGACCACTTCAATTCCTATTAATCTTCAGGCTTTGTAGTACCTTTGAACATTTGTTCCTTTTTTGTCCTCCAGATACAAACTGAACTCCTTTTAAAGGACTGGTATGACATGGCAATCGACTGACAGAATCCCATTAAAGACTGTGGCAAAACATATCCAGGGCCCCAAAACACCTCAGACTCCAGAGGGTTAATATGCACACTTTAAAACAGCCAAATGTACAAACCCGATTCCAGAAAAGTTGGGACACTGTACAAATTGTGAATAAAAAAGGAATGCAATAATTTACAAATCTCATAAACTTGTATTTTATTCACAAAAGAATATAGATAACATATCAAATGTTGAAAGTGAGACATTTTGCTCTCATTTTGCCAAATATTGTCTCATTTTGGAGCTACACATTCCAAAAAAGTTGGGACAGGTAGCAATAAGAGGCCAGAAAAGTTAAATGTACATATAAGGAACAGCTGGAGGACCAATTTGCAACTTATTAGGTCAAATGGCAACATGATTGGGTATAAAAAGAGCCTCTCAGAGTGGCAGTGTCTCTCAGAAGTCAAGATGGGCAGAGGATCACCAATTCCCCCAATGCTGCGGCGAAAAATAGTGGAGCAATATCAGAAAGGAGTTTCTCAGAGAAAAATTGCAAAGAGTTTGAAGTTATCATCATCTACAGTGCATAATATCATCCAAAGATTCAGAGAATCTGGAACAATCTCTGTGCGTAAGGGTCAAGGCCGGAAAACCATACTGGATGCCCGTGATCTTCGGGCCCTTAGGGCCCTTTAAAATGGACTGTGGCAAAGTGGAAAACTGTTCTGTGGTCAGACGAATCAAAATTTCAAGTTCTCTTTGGAAAACTGGGACGCCATGTCATCCGGACTAAAGAGGACAAGGACAACCCAAGTTGTTATCAGCGCTCAGTTCAGAAGCCTGCATCTCTGATGGTATGGGGTTGCATGAGTGTGTGTGGCATGGGCAGCTTACACATCTGGAAAGGCACCATCAATGCTGAAAGGTATATCCAAGTTCTAGAACAACATATGCTCCCATCCAGACATGGTCTCTTTTAGGGAAGACCTTGCATTTTCCAACATGACAATGCCAGACCACATACTGCATCAATTACAACATCATGGCTGCGTAGAAGAAGGATCCGGGTACTGAAATGGCCAGCCTGCAGTTCAGATCTTTCACCCATAGAAAACATTTAGCTCATCATAAAGAGGAAGATGCGACAAAGAAGACCTAAGACAGTTGAGCAACTAGAAGCCTGTATTAGACAAGAATGGGACAACATTCCTATTCCTAAACTTGAGCAACTTGTCTCCTCAGTCCCCAGATGTTTGCAGACTGTTATAAAAAGAAGAGGGGATGCCACACAACATGGCCTTGTCCCAACTTTTTTGAGATGTGTTGATGCCATGAAATTTAAAATCAACTTAGTTTTCCTTTAAAATGATACATTTTCTCAGTTTAAACATTTGATATGTCATCTATGTTGTATTCTGAATAAAATATTGAAATTTGAAACTTCCACATCATTGCATTCTGTTTTTATTCACAATTTGTACAGTGTCCCAACTTTTTTGGAATCGGGTTTGTATATATAGCATCCACAGTAACTGGCAAATTGAAGTTGGTGAATATTATCTCACATGATTCGCATACTGTAAACATTAGTAAACAAAACTATGTATCTTCCTATTCAAATATGCATGGGTTAAAGTACAAAAAAATCATGAGCATTAACTTTTTCCCGGGGGTGGGGGGTTATGGACACATACGCAGGGGTATTTGGCACTATACCTGCACTATAAGTCAACATTTCATTGGTGAAAAAGCTGACATGTGTACAAACTAAATCGCTGAAGGGGGGTCTGGGGGAATCCTCTCCCAGGAATTTTTTTTTAAATTTTAACATGTAAATGAAGCATTCTGGTGCACTCTGATAAGAAAATAAATGGCAAAACAAAAAGCTAAATTTGCATCAAGTTAAAAAAAACAAACAAACAAACAAAAAAAAACATCCATTGCCACTAGGTCTGGGAATTGACACAAATGGATTCACATTTGATTCAGAAGCTTGCGATTTGATTACCTTCAATTCAATATTGATTAATTTGGGGCCTATCAGGTGCAGTACATGGCAAATTTCCTCAAAGAAAAAAATCTCTGCTGTAAACTATACAGGGAACCACAGCTGGTACATTATAATATTAAAGGTTAAAATGAATTGATTTGTAAGCTACTTATATATAAATTAAACACAAGGAAGTTTTTATAATAACGTTATAATTAATTTTTAATGACAATTGTGTTTCTACTCGTTTTTTTATGTAACGTTAGGCCTAAACATTTAAATGGTGGCTGTCATAAAACGGATTTATACAATCAATATTGAAGCACATGTTAAGTACAAATACAATGAATATGCAATAGCCAATAGTGCAAAAAGCTCCTCTCTAAGTTGATTTTTGTAGCTGACTAATGAGTTTTTGGACACTGCATGGCTTTTCTGAGGTAAATGTGATGGTAAACGTGAAATTTTTACAAGCCATTTTATTTGACGCCTTTCCACGTTTGAAACACTGATGACCGATTGCATGTGGCATGATATGGATTTCGGTAAGTTGTACTTATCTTTCAACATACCTGAGGAGGTTCATTCATGTTTATTTTGTGTTGTACCTAGTAAAGCGGAAGAGATCGGTTCACGTGTGCTCTGCGTGAACTCAACTGGATGGAACTGAAATATATACTTTGAATGTTGTGATCCTATCGGACTTATGATAGCAACCTGAATCGTAACAAAGCACTGTTCGCCAGAGGAGAACTGGCCCCCTGACTAAGCCTGGTTTCTCCCAAGGTTTTTTTTCTCCATTTTAACACCTATTTGCCACTTGTTTCCCACCTGATGGAGTTTGGGTTCCTTGCCGCTGTCACCTTTGGCTTGCTTAGTTGAGGACACTTGACATTTAATATTCAGCAGTGCTTTATCACTGTAAAGCTGCTTTGACACAATCTACATTGTAAAAAGCGCTATATAAATAAAGGTGACTTGACTTGACTTGACTGAAGTGCTACAGCGATCTGTCATGCCACAGAGTGCCAAGAAACATCGCGACACCTCGAGAAACGTCTGTGGTCTCACTCCAGTCTATGGAAATGTAGCCCATTTTCGATTCTTGTGAGGTTTGTTGTGCTTTTCACCCTGGTCTCCCCTGAGTTAGTAGGACTCGGCTGCAGCTGGATTTCTCAACCATACTTTTCCAAGACCCGCCCCATTCAACTTCTGATTGGCTAGCAATATTAGTTTGGATGAAAGTGAAAGCTGTGTTCCTCTCATACCATTGGTATGGAAACTCATGAACTTGAACGTAACACAGACCTACATTTTAAAAAAAAGTTTAATATTTTCCGCAGCCAAACGCTGCACACCGGAGATCCGGCACGGTGCCGGAAAACTTTAAGCCCTGGATATGAGCTACAATAAAATTAATGGTGCACTTTAACTACAGGCAATCAGGAACTCATCTGAATTATGGCTGTATGTGCAATATTTTGTGCAAACCGAAAATCCAAATCCAAAATGAATTTGCATTTTTAAATTGTTAATACAATAAGGGTAGCAAAACTGATCATTTTAAATCTTACTTTGCTTCAATGCATTTACACACTGCATAATAAATTCTGCGCAGCTCAATTAGGCAAAATGATATACAGTTTATGCACAATATAATAAAGCACTACTTTACACATGATCGTGTTAAATCCAAAATGATTATTACAGAATTAAACCTAAATTGTTTATTTTACCCTATCCAATTAGGGCAGTTGATTGATAATGATTGATAATGTTTATTTCTCTGATTACCCCATTCCCTGACACTAAAGTTGGGGCACATGCAGGTGAAGGCCATGTTTCAGTGCCTTTGTGGGCTGACCCCAATAGATCTCAGAGATGGGAGAGTGGTCAGAGATTTGATTATCAATTTATTTTGTGTGCAAAAAAAAAAAAAAAAAATCATGATGAAGACTTTTAAATATAATTATTAATTTCCTGAAAAATGAAAAGCTTTAATTTTTGTATCATCTAGCAATAGCAACAGATGCTTCTGATCCTCTGTGTCCTCTGTTTGGAGCTGTATATGGTCCTTCTCCAGATGACATTTTAGTCTGCCCTTCACAATTAACATTTCTAAGCTAATTTTATGACTAGGACAAGATGAGAATTTCATTTCTTAATGTTAATGTTCTAACCATCTATTGTGTGAAATCGGACAGATTTCTATTAAAGGAACTGTGCATTTTCTTTTAAGAAGGCAGAGGCCATGTAATATCAACAAGCTAGTTTTAATGTCACTTCAAATAAGAACATATTTGGACATGACATAGCTGTGGAGGATCAAATTTTTTCATAAAAACTGCAAAGAATCTGTTGAAAATTACTACTTAAAACTGTGAGAAAGTCCCATTGATAAAATTAAATCATCATTAATGGTGTAAAAGTGAAGGTAATCAGATGCTATAGCTATAGACTTGTTTCTGCAAAAAAAAAAAAAAAAAAAAAGTTTGAATTCTACAATTTTCCCAGGATGAAAATAAACTGCTAAAAAAAAATTAAAGGAACACTTTGACAACACATCAGATCTCAGTGGGGAAAAATATCATGCTGGATATCTATAGTGATATGGACTGGGTAATGTGTTAGGAAGGAAAGGATGCCACATCGTATGATGAAAATGAATTGATCAACCTACAGAGGGCTGAATTCAAAGACACCCTGAAAATCAAAGTGAAAAAATTATGCAGCAGGCTAGTCCATTTTGCTGAAATTTTTACTGGTACTCAGTAGTTTGTAAGGCCCCCACATGCTTGTATGCATGCCTGACAACATTGGGGAATGCTCCTAATGAGACAACAGATGGTGTCCCGGGGTATTTCCTCCCAGATCTGGACCAGGGCATCATTGAGCTCCTGGACAGTCTGAGGTGCAACCTGGTGGAATCGGATGGATCGAAAAATAATGTCCCAGAGGTGTTCTATTGGATTTAGGTCAGGCGAGCGTAGGGCCATTCAATGGTATCAAATCCTCCAGGAACTACCTGCATACTATTGCCACATGAGGCTAGGCATTGTCGTGCACCAGGAGGAACCCAGGACCCACTGCACCAGCATAGGGTCTGACAATGGGTCCAAAGATTTCATCCCCCTACCTAATGGCACTCAGGTACCTAATGTTTAGCCTGTAGAGGTCTGTGCGTCCCTCCATGGATATGCCTCCCCAGACCATCACTGAGCCTGTTAGACCGGTCATGCTGAACGATGTTACAGGCAGCATAATGTTCTTCACAGCTTCTCCAGACCCTTCATGTCTCCCACATGTGCTCAGGGTGAACCTGCTCTCATCTGTGAAAAGCACAGGGTGCCAGAGGCGGACCTGCCAATTCTAGTGTTCAATGGCAAATGCCAATCGAGCTCCACGGTGCCGGCAGGGCGCACAGGACCCACTAGAGGATGTTGGGCCCTCGGGCCACCCTCATGAAGTCTGTTTCTGATTGTTTGCTCAGATACATTCACACCAGTGGCCTGCTGGAGGTCATTTTGTATGGCTCTGGCAGTGCTCATCTTGCTCCTCATTGCACAAAGGAGCAGATACCGGTCCTGCTGAGGGGTTAAGGATTTCTACGGCCCTGTCCAGCTCTCCTAGAGTAACTGCCTGTCTCCTGGAATCTCCTCCATGCTCCTGAGACTGTGCTGGGAGACACAGCAAACCTTCTGGCAATGGAATGTATTGATTTGCCATCCTGGAGGAGTTGGACTGCCTGTGCAACCACTGTAGGGTCCAGGTATCGCCTCATGCTACCAGTAGTGACACTGACCCTAGCCAAATGCAAAACTAGTGAAAAACAGTCAGAAAAGATGAGTAGGGAAAAACATCAGTGGCCTCCACCTGTAAAACCATTCCTGTTTTGGGGGTTATCTCATTGTTGCCCATCTAGTGCACCTGTTGTTAATTTCATTAACACCAAAGCAGCTGAAACTGATTAACAACCTCCTCTGCTAATGAAGTGACTAGATAAATATCCCATGAGTTTGACTTGATGCTATTCTCTGATTAAAAAGTGTTCATTTGATTTTTTTTGAGCAATGTGTGAACCAATTAACAAACCAGAAGCAAAAAAAACAAAACAAAAAAACATAACAGACCAGGAAAACTGAACAAAACAGAACAAACATGTGACAATTAGTAGCTAATAATTACTTTAAGCCCTGGGTATACTTCCTTTATTTGTACACCAGTGTAAGCTCACAATCTAACGCACAGCCTTGGAAAGCATGCTTCGTTTGACTCATATGCGTATACAGACATTCGACACATGCACAGTTTTGAACAATCTCTCGCAACGAGTTACAACCCATGTAAACATTTTTGTATTCTTTCATGCTAGAGTTGTACAAATGAGGGTACTTTCTAACCTCTTGACACAGTCTCTCATCTATGTAGGCCTCCGTCGCCACTGTGTTCTGGTCTGTTCTGTTTATGCACATTTTCTTCGACTACCTTGTGAATCGGTACAAGCACACGCGGTTACAAAAATCCGGTGGATTCAAACATTTTTAAGACCAAAGTATCCAAATACTTTCTGGCCCCACTATACATACTATTTAGTGGGGAATTAGAAGGTTCACCAGTATTTGTAGATACCTTTGTAGAAAGAGTGTCTGCAAGAATGAGTTATAAAACCTTCCACTGAGGAAGTCTAAATGTCTGTTATTTGTGTTGCCAGAGGCATTTAGCAAACTCATCCGACCAGTTCCCTGGTGAAGGGACAGACAGCTTGCCGTGTAGGGAGAGATCATGACCCAGAGCAGTGACAGGCATCCAAACAACGCATTGCAATGCAGCATAAAGAACCCCAAACTATTCTCTGAGTGTGCATTAGATCCCTACATAAACCTTTGATGGAATGTTCCCTACCCACACATGCCCAAGCAGATGTTGATGTTCAAAGAGACTGACTTTCATTGCTAATTAAGCCGCTGTTGTGGTGCCCTACTCCATCTCCTAAAAATCGAAACAGTTTGTTTTTCTAGGCCACTGGTCTGTTTTTCTGCATACTATGCTCTTGTGCAGTAATGAAGACTAACTAACGTCACTACATTTTTCTCATTTTCAGAAGTCTAACAAGTAGCATTGCACAGTCTGTTTTCCTATTTTTTCCAGTCTATTATTATACACACTGCTTGACAGTCAAGCAGACTGAGGCAATAATCAAACATGCATGCTCAAAAGGACTGTATCACTACACTGGGAAGCAACAGGCATTCATTTCACCTCTTCAAGCTCCAAACGATTTATTAAATAATTGCAGAAACCTACAAAGCATTTTACATATTTTTGGTAGCAAAATACAAAAGAATATTGTAATATATTTTTTATATAACTTAATGCAAAATTATTTTTTGTATGTTATTTTGTAGTTTTATCAGCAGTACGTAGTGTAAATGTATCTTTTCAAATGCAGTCACCCTAAGTGATCTCAGTTGTTTTCAATGCACATAAATACTGCTCTAATTGCAGTATATGCATTTGAAAAGATAGTGCTCCCTATACAAATAGCGTCCAAGTTGTAAGCTATTTAATAACTTCTAATTATGTGTAGCAGTTTTAAAATTCCACATTAGTGGTCGTTTACCATGACGGTGTTTTGAAACACGGGTGACTCATATCTGTGATTTACAGATGGTCTGGAATTCATAATTTTTTAATGCATCTCTTTTTAAGCCACTCAAGCATAAGTATGCGTTTTAGTCAGTGTGCAGCTTGCAGCTGATCTTGTTCTGTTACTCAAGGGCACAATATGTCTACCATCCTTTTCTTCAGTAATATCCATTATCCAGCTATGAATCACATAATTCAGAGGAGAACAGATAGGTACTGCCCTCTTACATCTGCAGTTAGACCTTCTAATGCCTCTGGGAAATATGACCAAATGTAATGGAATGAGATTCGACTACCGGAGAGACATCGTTGAAACTTAGTGTTCACATTTAAATTAATGTCATATGGAAATTCTGTACATTTACTCTTAGCACTTCTGGATAAAATTCATTGTCAGCCATTGTCACAGTGAGTATGGAGGAACAGATGACTTCCTGTGGAATGCTTAGAGAGGTGTTACTTTCCATTACAAAGAAATAGGGACAATTGCAGCAGAGAAAAAGGCAGTGCACAGTTTGGCAGTGATGTGCCAGTGTGCCTAATCACCATTCCAAATCGTTTAGCTTAACTTCGCCTGAGCAACTGCAAGTCACTTTCTGCAATGCTTAAAGCCAGGGGAGCCAACAAAACAACCCTCTGCCAAATCACCCTCCAGCATCTCTGTGTGGAGTTAGTACTGTGTTGAGGTGCTGGAGTAATCCTTTTAGTCCAGAGCCAATCCTATTACTGTACTGCTTACATGCCGAATGACTTTCCATACCTACATAATTCCAGCTTTACAAAAGGGACTGCACAGAAATGTCCCACCTAATCATGAGGCTGCAGCTGGAAAAGTGCCATAGTTCTGAAAAATTATTAATGACATAAAAGGTGTTGTGTTAAACTGACTTTCCAAATCTGTGATGATTCATATGCAAAATTTAATTTGCTGAAGAATGGATTAAGCAGCTATATAGAGCTGGAAAATGTGTGTGTCCTGTATTTCAGTTACTTTTAATACAAGAATAGAATTCAATGCAAGTCCCAAGTTAGCTGGTAAACAAGTCAAGTCTGGAAATCCAGCCTTGGTTATTTTAGCATGAATGTTCAATGGACAAGTTTCAAAGAATAATCATTGATGGGTGTGTGTATCAGATGCATTCTTTAAACAGGTAGACCGCAATGTTTTTTTTTCTAAAAATCATTCAAATCTGTCAATACTATGTTTCGTTTTGAGGACTTTTAAGTTGACATTCTGTTTCCTGTGTTTAGTTTGTTTCCTTTGTTGTCTTGGTCATGATCATGTCATTTGTTTTTCATAGTTACTCATTAGTTCTTTGATTTACCCACACATGCTCCTTGTTTTATAGTCTGTATTTATAGCCCACAGTTTTAATTTTTAGTTGTTAGATGTGGTTTGGTTTTCTGAAAGCTGTGTTTTTGGATTAAACATCCAAACGACAGTGCTTCCTACCACCAACTCCAGCCATCAAACTACTATCCGAAAAATAATATGCTAAAATTTTACCTTTAGGTAAACAGCTTGTCACTGGGGAAGTACCAGGACAAGTTTCTATCTTATCAACCCTTAAAAGGTGCATTTTAGTACTTTGAATTAGTTATATGTACCCTTAAGGTACTACTATGAACTTTTTATGGGTAAATAAGGTCCCTTCAAGATGTCCCTTTAAGGGTAGGCCTGCTGCCAAAGTGACAAGATATTGTGGTATTGTCAAGTTTTGCACATTTCTGATAATGTAGAGCAGGATTCCCACACCAGCACATGCACAAACCCCAACTACTACTGAGTCCAGAGATGTCAATTAGATGCTCGACCTGATCTGCTCACATCTACTGTCCTTGGACAAAACCTGCTACCAAAACTAAAACTCCATGAACAAAGCATTTATAAAGCACTGAGATCATCTGCCTTTGGAGAATCACAGACTTCACCTCAGAAATCAAAAACTTAGACATCATCATCCTGCAGGATACATGGAGCAGAGGAGATGGACCCACTGGCTGATCCCACATGCTGCAGAGAACTCATCATCCCATCCATTAAAGTGTCTGGAGTCACACAGGGAAGAGAAAATGGAAGACAACTCCATCAAAGTCGCACACTGAATCTGTACAGTCAATGGCTGGTTACGAGGGGACACTTACAGTAGGTATATTTATAGCTCATCGCATGCCAGCGGTACAGTAGACTGCTTTATTACAGACCTAAACCCAAACTGTCAGGAAGTTTTAAATGAGGACTCAAATGCAGAGAGATGCTGAACACAAAAGAATTAATTGAAAGTCACTCAAAACTCAAATGTAAGGTGGGCTGCCATCTCTCGAACAAAGTAAGGGAAAGGCAGAGTTCATTACCCATAATCTGTGCAACAAAGCAATCAAATCCGAAGGGTTATCACAGCCGATTTTCAGAGTAAAGCACAAGTTCAAACCGGATCTGCAAACTGGAACACTCCACCAAGATGGGAGAGAATCAGAATATCATAACATCAATTACCAGACTGAAGAGCAAGAGCAGAAGGTGCGAGTACACAAACACTCTGCCAACAGAGAAGAGCAGAGAGAGCATAGATAAAGGGTGAGTGATGATGATAGAAATGGCTGCCCTGATTGTCAGTTTACAGTTGATTATAAATGACAATCAGCTGCCACCACAAGGCGAGAAGAAAACAAAGAAGAGACAGGACAGAATAGACATCTAACCAATCCCACTCCTGACATATGCAATATACATGAAACATTACACTTTTTTACTGCTATTGACAGAACCTTTTCACCACAGAGACATTTCGCCATCAAACTTTGTTTTTATATCTTATACTTTGTCTTTGATAATACTTAGACTTTCCTGTTTTGGCAATGTGACGTTTATCAAGTCACAGCTTTTTCTCAATCCTGTCTCCGTTCTGTCAGCAGGCATTACAGCTGACTGAAAATTGACCCACTAGGGACAAATAGAAGCAGAGCTTAAAAAAGGCCAGACCTGTCAATCTAATCCATTACTCCCTAGGCTGAACCATATGGAGTCAGTCAGAATGAGAGACAGCAACTTTTTTAAAAGGTCAGGCGAAGGGTCATCCGAGTTATTTTGTCCCCTAATGGTCCATTTTAAAAGCAACCAATTAACCCCATGGATTACATTCATCTTAACAGACACCTTTATCATTACCAAGGCTCTAATAGAATATAGTAGGCAGCTTAATGCAGTCATGTAAATGATGACCTTAGATGGTGCATTAAAGTCATACATAGCAGATCGAACAATATTTTGATAAACTACTAATTACTCAGGGCAAGGCAGTTTTTATCCACCGTGGTAAATTCATGCATCTTGCTTCGAGTGTAATGCTGGGCTTAATGGCACTGTTGTGCATTAATGCTTCACTCAAGGATCTATTCATTAATTTGGCTCCTGTTCATCAGGCTTAATTATAGCCATTAAATGAATCAGATGAGCTGCTAAAGTCAAGGTCACTAAGAGTTGTACTGAGAAGACTTAAGTGCATTTTGGAGAACAAATGGTTAGTTTTTCATTGGTTTTCTAAAAGCTAACGGCTAAATTCGTCATGCAAGTATGAGTAATACATTACACAGGGCACTTTGAGCACTCCAACTCTAATGCAGAATAAATAATTATTAAATTCAAGTATGACTAGAGCAAATTAAATAATAATCTGAAATTATGCCTCTGAATTATCATATGGCTCTGAATTGTTACCTCAACTTGTGAAAGACAAAAACGACAAATTAAATGAACTCAAATGACACCTTTTATAAAGGGAATCTTCATAAACTTTGTGGCAGCAATGCATGCTAAATTAAATTTAAGCATTTATTTTTCATATTTTGAATAAATTTATTCAAACAATTTGTTACAACTACTGCTATGATTATTGATTGATTTTTTTAAATTATTGATTTGTTGATTATCTGTTAAATAAGCATAAATCATTAAAATAGATTTTTTGATTATATTACTTCTTGTTCTTCAAAGTATACTATTTTTCTAAAGAATTTAAACAATGACCACCCACTTTCTGCACCTGTTCTTTCATGAAAAATAGGGGGCAAATTTGAATCGAAAATGAAAATCCCTATGCCCTACATACTCTGAAGGAGCAGAGCCCTTGAAGTGGGGCCTTTGGAGGGAGCAGGGCACTTGTGTGTCATAATGGAGCCGCTTGAAACACACTTGGCAAAAAATGTGTGTAATGTATCACAAAACAACTTGAATTATTCTGTTTATACGTTAACTCCAACTCTCCCACCATATCTAGATATAAAATGAATCGCCAGGACTTCTCATATGACCATAAGTGATGAATTTACTTCCTTGAAGTGACCATCGCGTGTTCCCTTCACTAACAGACTTGTGGAAGGGCCCTTTGTGATGGGATTCAGTTGTTTGCTTTCATTTGGAATGCCCCTACAAACCCCCTTTCCCAAAGTGGCCTTCAAGGGTGCAAAAATGCCATTTGGAATTCGCCCAGGTAGGATAGTAAGTCTTAGTAAGTAGTAAGTAGTAAGTCTTCTTACCTGTACTCGATGGCATCTTGCTTCGGAGGGGATGGGTGGAACTCATGGAATGGCCTAAAACACTGTGTTCGTGGTCATCCAGTTTGAAATGGAGACTATAAACACATATTTTTTCAGATTTTCCTACATCCTTCACTGGAAACTGTAAATAACTCACTCCTGCTAAACTTGCGAATTCTTGTACTCGGAAACAATACAAATTGACATTATTATGAATAAAAGTTTGCTAAGAGGTATTTCCTACTAAAGCAATGACTCTGGTAGCAGACTGCATTGTATTAGAAAAAAGGGAAGACAACAGCCTTTTTCTGCCTTTCTACTGCATAAGCAGCCAAAGATTGAACACCTTGCACAGTTCCTAGTGAAAAACAGATGCTCCATCCAGCTGGGGACGGAGGAATTATTGGGCATAAAGAGTCTCAGGTTTGATGAAGCAGGGATGTTTCCTGTTCCCTGTTGCCCATATGCCATCCCTGCCTCACTGGATAAATCTGAAGTCAGCCATCAATGGTTATGCCATATACCGATAATTAGTCCAATAAGTCTTCCAGGACATCGACTAGCAGATGGACTATATCTTTGCCTGAGATAAGTCAACAGCTTACCTGAAGAAGAAAAAAAGTGACTGAAAAGTTGACGTGCTGAGTAGGATGTTTCTGAAGTTGCTGCCTACCGTTATCTTCCATTCAAGTTCATCACTTTGCTTGCTGTACCAAAGATGATGCCATGCACACATTGGTTAAAAAGTGGATAGGACCAGGTCCATTCTGTAGCCAGCGCACTCTGTATTGTCTGTACCCGAGTCAGCGCCCAATGATCATTCACAATGTTAGACTTTCGGGTTTTGTCCAGTTCCCTGGGCTTTTGTTCCTCCACTGGTTCTGTCTGGTATCACTGGCTCTCTGGCTCCCTCCAGTTCCTCGCCAAATTTTTATTTTGTTAATATTTTTTTTCTGAAAACAAACATAAATAATGATGAAAGCCAAAATACTAAATTTCATGGATGATTATTTTTAAGTAATCCACTATTGACTTTAGCAAGGAGTCATGAACTGCGTTGTTTTATTGTTTTATAATGTTTCCTGTGGTGCACTTATAATGCTAGTATGATTTTTACATCAAATGGTCATAATTTAGAAATAAAAGGCATTTTTCCTACCCTGATTTTATCCTCTGGTTTGAACGCATTGTTTTAAGGGGCGTGTCTGCTGTGAGACTTCAGTGTAAATGCCCACTGCTGTGATTGGCTGACATCTTTCCATATGAAATAGCTAAGTATTACTCTCTTAAAAGGTTTTAGCACATTTTTACTATTGCAGCTCTCAAGGTTAACTAATCGTCAAAAGTGTTGATTATAGCATTACATTTAGATCTATGGCATTATATTTAGATTGTGAAAGGTTGCAGTGATGAAGATTGTAGTTGATCACAGACATGTTGAGTGCATGAAAGCAGTGATCTCATCATTACAACTTAATTTCTGCACACTAACAAATGAATCTTAACTAACAGTGCAAACGCGATATAACAAAGAGATTCATTGACTATAACAGGAGTTCCCTGAAGGAGGGAACGGAGACGTACGTCGGACAGACCGACGAATAGGAATCTCGCTAGAGAGGCCAATCTACTTCGAGTGTAACTAAACGAGCCAATGCACATTGGCATGCAATCATATGCATCAGCTGCTCGCCTCGCAGCGCGGGTATATAATGAGCAGCAGGTGCGTTGCATCTTCAGCTTTTCGCTTCGGAGCCGAACGGTGTTTGTTCCTGTTCTCTGCAAGCGAGTGTCTGCTAGAAGACGAGTCAAGCTTTTTGGTTGAACTTCTCTTTTTTTCCGAGTGCGGGCGAACAGCACAGCAGCGGGGTCGAAGTCCTCTCTTTTTCTGTTTCGTTTGCCGTTTTTGAGCAAATAGCTGTTTGACAGCGTCAGAAGGCTGTTCTCACGGCCGGTACGGTGCGCTTTTGAGCGCTGAAAAGCCGTTTTTACGGCTGGTAAGAGTGAGCGCCTTCAAAGAGAGAGAAAGCACATGACAGGCTGCACACAATCCCTGTCTGTGTTGCGGTGGCCGTTCCCCTGCGTGCTTCAGCACTTCTAAAAGAGTAAAGTCCCTGAAAGAGCTTACACCAGTAGATTCGCGTCTTTTTAAAGACGACATCCTACTTGTGTTTCTGGATGCGATCGTTCCTGTCCTCACTGACGGCCACGATCACCGTTTCGCATGTCTGGGCGCGTGCTGAAATGATGTTCGTGGGTGTTCATGTTTTCATATGAGAACATGATCACGTCGACACGCCGGTCGTGACTCTTCTTTCTCCGGGAAGCTTGAGTCCCCTCTGTTGTTGGCCAGCTGCCGCTTGTGTGTAAAAGCACAGCCGCGGCTCTGCCCGACACTCTGGGAGACCGCGGAGATCAGCGAGAGCAAACCTCTCGCTCCTCTGCGTGTCGTGTGCCGTCGAGCTGCCGGGCTGCAGCGCGGGTTGTCACGGCAACCCAGCGCTCGCTCGGCGCTCTAGATGCGCGGTTCCCTTGCGTAATCTCCATTGTAGCGCCCTCTCTGGTGCACCAGAAGAGGTCTACTTTGCTGATATGGCTTGGGTGACATGAGGTTGAGGGGTTCCTTCGGGGAACCAACCCCCTAGGGCCCCTCCCTCTCTAGCGCATTGCAAGCTGTGCAGTTTCTGGATTGGATTGCTGGTCCTTTTCATAGGGGAACCTAGCATTTCATTCAGAGCTCCAGCTGAGGGACAGACGTCGATTGCAGCATCGGAGAGAGTGCTGTTATGCTCTGGAAATGAGGGTGACGCTGCCCACTGTTATGGTGTGTGCTTATGCTGACTCAGATTCAGAGTTTACAGCCATGCTTTCCTGGGTCTTCCAGATGTGCATGGAAAACTTGGCAGTATGGGGGTATATTGGTGCCATAAATATGGAATGCCAAAGGTGCCAATCTGCATAAGTTTTTCCTCTCTCACTACCCTCTTGGATGGGGTGGCTGTACACAGACCACACCCACCCTGCATGTGAGGCCAAGGCACTCTTTTTGCATGAGGGTAGTTCTGTGCTGGGGTTGAGCTGCGCTTGTTGACTAACCGTGATCAAAGTCACGGCGCAGGCCCTCAGCCAGACGATGTCCACCTCCGTGGTCCAGAAGTGCCCCCTGGCTTACCTTGTGAGGTGTGAGATGTTGTCAAGCTAAATGCTTTCTCAATGCTCCCATCTTACGAGGTGGCCTTTCGGTGACACTGTCGAGGACTGAGCCCAGCGGTTCTCCTCAGTTAGTAGCGGATAGGGGAGCTTCCCATGACAAACCATTGAGTTCCTCTTGGGCCGCCCCTCAGTCTGCTCGTCGCCAAGGGTGTCGTCCCCTGCAAGAAACTCCGGCCCAGCAGGCTCTGCTGTATCCATTGCGGGGAGATGACGCCTCCCGTCTCTGCAGCTGTTTAACTGGTTGGTGAGAATCACCCCTGAGACGGGCGACCCAGAGATGGGTGGGGCTGCTCTTCCACCCCTGGAGGAGGGCCAGGTGGTAAATCCTTTATTGGGTTTGTTTCTGTTCCGCCACTGACCCAAGAGGCAGCAGTACCCAAATTTTAAAGAGCAGTTCCTCCATTTCCAGGTCTGAAGAGGGTTTGGAGAGCAGTGGGAGGAGAAAAACCTCACCACTCTCATCCCCCTCTTCTGTTGCCAGCGGACAGCAGCGAGCAGCGGGCAGCCAAAGCCTCGACTGCTCCCTCTGTCCATCCGTGGAGCCAGGTAAGTGTTGCCTAGCACACTGTGACGCCGCTTCGGGACGCCTCACAAAGAGAGCCCCCCGAGCCGCATCCCTGTGTTCCACCTCGCTGCCCTGCTGCGGGTACACCGGTGGTCCCTTTGGTCCTGCTTGTACGGTCTCTACGAGCCGGGTTAGCGCTCCCCAGTCCGTCTTGCTGGCTCCTTCGGACCATCAGGGTCGGCTTTGCGATTCAGTTCGCCTTGCTCCCCCCCCCAAGTTCAGGGACGTCCTCTTCACTACAGTGAAAGATGCTGATGCCCCTGTCCTGCGTGCGGAGATCGCAGTCCTACTGGCGAAGGACGCGATAGAGCCGGTCCCTCCAGCCGATTTGAGGTCGGGGTTCTACAGCCCCTACTTCATTGTACCCAAGAAAAGCGGCGGGTTACGACCGATCTTGGACCTGCGAGTTTTGAATCAGAGCCTCCACAAGCTACCATTCAAAATGCTCACGCAGAAACGCATTTTCGAGTGCATCCGTCCCCGAGATTGGTTTGCAGCGATTGACCTGAAGGACGCGTACTTCCATGTTTCAATTCTTCCGCGACACAGGCCATTCCTGAGATTCGCGTTCGAAGGTCGAGCATATCAGTACAGAGTCCTACCCTTCGGGCTGGCCCTGTCTCCCCGCGTCTTCACGAAAGTCGTGGAGGGAGCCCTTGTTCCCATGAGAGAACAGGGTGTTCGCATTCTCAACTATCTCGACGACTGGCTCATTCTAGCACAGTCCCGGGATCAGTTGTGCAAACACAGGGATTTGGTGCTCCGACACCTCAGCCAGTTGGGGCTTCAGGTCAACTGGGAAAAGAGCAAACTCGCCCCGGTGCAGAGGATCTCTTTTCTCGGTATGGAGTTGGATTCGGTCGAGCAGATAGCACGCCTCACAGAGGAACGTGCTCGGTCAGTGTTGAACTGCCTGAATACATTCAATGGCAGGACAGCGGTCCCACTGAAGTTCTTTCAGAGGCTCCTGGGGCATATGGCGGCTGCTGCGGCTGTAACACCGCTCGGTCTGCTTCATATGAGACCGCTTCAGCACTGGCTTCACGGCCGAGTCCCGAGATGGGCGTGGCAGCGCGGCACATTCCGGGTGCCAATCACTCAGGAGTGCCGCCGAACCTTCAGTCCGTGGTCGGACCCCTTGTTTCTTCGGGCAGGAGTGCCCCTAGAACAGGTGTCCCGGCATGCTGTGGTGTTCACAGATGCTTCTGCCACCGGCTGGGGTGCCACGTAATACGGGCATGCAGTCTCAGGGGTTTGGACGGGACCCCATCTGCATTGGCACATCAATTGCCTCGAGTTGCTGGCAGTACGCCTTGCTCTGAGCCGCCTCAAAGGCCTGCTTCAGGGCAAGCATGTACTGGTCCGTATGGACAACACTGCGACCGTTGCGTACATCAACCGTCAAGGTGGTCTACGCTCATTCATGTCTCCGGTGTGCTCAACCGTGTGGCCGACGAGCTATCACGAGCTGCGCTGCCAGGAGAGTGGCGACTCCACCCCCAGGTGGTTCAGCTGATCTGGAGAGAATTCGGAGAGGCTCAGGTAGACCTGTTTGCCTCACCAGAAACCTCCCACTGCCAGTTGTTTTACTCTCTGACCGAGGGGACACTCGGGACAGATGCACTGGCTCACAGCTGGCCCCGGGGCCTGCGCAAATATGCGTTTCCCCCAGTGAGCCTACTTGCACAGACCCTGTGCAAAGTCAGGGAGGACGAGGAGCAGGTCTTGTTAGTTGCGCCTTACTGGCCCAACCGGACCTGGTTCCCAGAACTCTCACTCCTCGCGACAGCCCCTCCCTGGCCCATCCCTCTGAGGAAAGACCTTCTTTCTCAGAGACGGGGCACTCTTTGGCACCCGCGTCCAGACCTCTGGAAACTCCATGTCTGGTCCCTTGGACGGGATGCGGAGGTTCTAGGTGACTTACCCCCTGAGGTACTTAACACCATCACTTCGGCACGTGCACTGTCTACGAGACGTGCTTACGCCTCCAAAGTGGAACCTGTTCGTCGAGTGGTGCTCTTCTCGCCGCGAAGACCCCCGAAGATGCTCGATCAGAGTCGTGCTTTCCTTCTTGCAGTAGGGTTGGAGCGTAGGCTGTCCCCCCTCCACCCTCAAAGTCCATACTGCTGCTATATCCGCTTACCACGACCACTTAGATGGCAAATCTGTTGGTCAGCACGACCTGGTCATCAGGTTCCTTAGGGGGGCGAGACGGTTAAATCCTTCTCGTCCCCTCTCCATACCCTCTTGGGACCTCACTCTGGTGCTGAGAGCACTTCAGATTGCTCCCTTTTGAGCCTTTGCTGTCAGCAGACTTAAAGATTCTGTCGATGAAGACTTTGCTGCTGGTGGCATTGGCCTCCATCAAGAGGGTAGGGGACCTGAGGTCATTTTCGGTCGACGAATCGTGCCTGGAGTTCGGGCCGGGTGATAGCCACGTGGTACTAAGACCCCGGCCTGGCTATGTGCCCAAGGTTCCTACCACTCCCTTCAGGGACCAGGTGGTGAGCCTGCAAGCGCTGCCCTCGGAGGAGGCAGACCCAGCCCTGGCTTTACTCTGTCCAGTCCGCGCTTTGCGACTGTACATAGACAGAACCTAAAGCCTCAGGACCTCAGACCAGCTCTTGTCTGTTATGGAGGCCAGCAGAAGGGAAAGGCTGTCTCCAAGCAGAGGATGGCCCACTGGATAGTGGATGCCATCGCCCTGGCTTACCAAGCTCAGGGTGTGCCCTGCCCGCTCAGGTTGCATGCTCACTCCACGAGAGGTGTCGCATCCTCCTGGGCGCTGGCTCGTGGCGCCTCGCTGACAGACATTTGTAGAGCTGCGGGCTGGGCGACACCTAACACGTTCGCTAGATACTATAGCCTTCGTGTCGAGCCGGTCTCCTCCCATGTTCTCGCCACAGGTCAGAGGCACGGAGAGGCCCCGGCTTAGTGTCGGCTTGCTGCGCTACATGCGCTTCTTTTCTCCAGAGAGTCCCTACAAGGCAGACCCTGTCGAGTCCTCCGATATCCCTTCGGCAGCCGACGTGGCGGAGCGTCTGGCGCCAGGCCTATACTCCGTTGTATCCTTGAGAACCGGGTTTAGGCTGGGTTCCATATGTGTGACCCTACGGGGATCCCATATGGTTGGTTCCACGGTTGCTCCTAAACGAAGCCCGTGTCTTTCCCTCTGGGAGAACCTACCCTTCATCGGGTTGGAGTCACCCCAGCTCTTCCATATGTAGCACAGCCCTATAGGGTTAGTCCATATGTACTTCTCCACATAACTCCTTCGGGGAAGGATGTGGCTTCCGCAGCGTTCCTTTCCCAGCGAAGGGTACGCTTTCCCAGCGTTATCCAATAGTCTCACTGAATGGGTTTTGGGGAACAGCAGTGATCGACTCTCTCTGTGTTAGCCCTGTCCCACCATCCTCAGGCAAGGGGGTTCAGGTGGCTTACAACAGAGCGCTGGAAGGGGGCAGCTCCTGTGGCGCTTTGGTAGGGATTCCTATTCGTCGGTCTGTCCGACGTACGTCGAACGTGACCGACTGAATGGGAACGTCTCGGTTACAAAGGTAACCCTCGTTCCCTGAAGGAGGGAACGGAGACGTACGTCCCGTCGCCACAGTCGCTGTACCCCGCTGATGCTGCCGCCTATCCGGTTCGGCTCCTCAGCGAAAACCTGAAGATGCAACGCACCTGCTGCTCATTATATACCCGCGCTGCGAGGCGAGCAGCTGATGCATATGATTGCATGCCAATGTGCATTGGCTCGTTTAGTTACACTCGAAGTAGATTGGCCTCTCTAGCGAGATTCCTATTCGTCGGTCTGTCCGACGCACGTCTCCGTTCCCTCCTTCAGGGAACGAGGGTTACCTTTGTAACCGAGACGTTTTGGTGAGAGTCCTGAACTCAGTCACTGAAACTTGTGCTGTAGTGACTGTGAAACTCCAGTGACTGTAAAGGGAGCATAAATCTGACTGTACATGAATCATTAATATCAGATCAGGCATTAACACAGTTAACACAGTTACTGACATGTTGTTGCATTACTGTCGAGTCCATATTGTCCGAAAATGCGATTTATTTACCAGTGAAATCATGATAACCAATAAATAAAGCTCAACTGCGACAATCACATTGTTAAAAATAACCATATTCCTAGCATAAGGATCCTTTGAAAGGTAATGTTATTTTTAGTCCTGTATTGCTCCTCTCCTCCTCATCTCACTAACACTCCAGTGGGCGGAGCTAACTCAAGAAGTATTAAAGATAACTCAATATGATACAATTCTGGTTCTTAAAGGGTTAGTTCACCCAAAAAAAGATTTTTTTTACTCACCCTCATGTCATTCTAAACCTTCGTTCATCTTCAGAACACAAATTAAGATATTTTTGATTAAATCCAATGGTTCGAGTCCTACATAGACAGCAATGGTATTTCCTCTCTCAAGATCCATAAAGGCACTAAAAACTTATTAAATTCAGTTCATGTGAGTACAGTGTTTCAATATTAATATTATAAAGCGATGAAAATAATTTTTGTGGCAAAAAAACAAAATAATGACTTTTTAACAATATCTAGTGATGGTGGATTTCATAACACTGTTTCTTGAAGCTCCAAAGTCACGTGATTTCAGCAGTTGATACGCGATCCAAATCACTGATTCAACTCAATAGATTCATAACACTCTGAAGCAGTGTTTTGAAATCGGCTGTCACTAGATATTGTTAAAAAGTTGTTATTGTTTTTTTTTGGGTGCACAAAATATATTCTTGTCGCTTAATAATATTAAGGTTGAACCACTGAACTCACATGAACTGATTTAAATATGTTTTTAGTACCTTTATGGATCTTGAGAGAGGAAGTAACATTGCTGTCTATGCAGGCCTCACTGAGCCATCGGATTTCAACTAAAATATCTTAATTTGTGTTCTGAAGATGAATGAAGGTCTGACATGAGGGTGAGTAATTAATTACATTTTCATTTTTGGGTGAACTAACCCTTTAAAGGATTAGTGCACTTTCAAATAAAATTGTCCCTGATAATTTACTCACCCCCTTGTCATCCAAGATGTCCATGTCTTTCTTTCTTCAGTTGAAAAGAAATTAAAGGTTTTGAAAACATTCCAGGATTTTTCTCCTTATAGTGGACTTCAATGGCCTCCAGATGGTTGAAGGTCAAAGGTCAAAATTAGTTTCAGTGCAGCGTCAAAGGGCTTTAAATGACACCAGACGAGGAATAAGGGTCTTATCTAGAGAAACGATCTGTCATTTTCGAAAAAAAAAAAAAATACAACTGTATATGCTTTATAAACAAATGATCACCTTCCAAGTGCTTCCGCCATAACCGCACGTTCGCATTCTTCAAAAAGATTACGCTGTATGTCCTACACCTTCCCTATTCTACTTACGGAACGTACGGAACTGTGTTTGTTGTGCAATGTGTGATCGTTTCGCTAGATAAGCAAAAATTATCTATTATTCAAACAAGAATGTATTCAGTGGTCAAAAACCAAAATGTGGTTCACTTTGCATAGAGCTGATACATTTCTTGTTTCTCAGACAAAAAGTATCTTGTTTCCCCACTATTAAAATTGCATAGAAACTGCCAAAAACATTATTTTTCCAAAGTTTACATGCCTGTCCTGTAACTCAAGTATTAAAGATGGTCGCCAGGTTGCATGATCTAACTCTTTTGATTTAACCAGACTTTACATGTACATCGATACATCTTTCAAACTCAGGTTTGAAAAATCGTCTTTCTTTCCTCTTACCCGTCTATCAAGTTGTGATGCTAATGTTATGAGAAGCTTTTAAAGCAATCTCTCAGATGTGAACTCTTTATTAGATCGTTTTTCCTTTCAGTGGAGCTAGTTTTTCATCAGAGGTTTAATTAGCAATTATGCTAAGCCTCATCCCACTCAACGCTTGACATATTGCCTCAACATGCATTCTTGGCAGTAATGTTAACGCAATTACAACTTAATTTAAGGGCAAATATTTATGAATTCATTTATCATTTTATCATTATTTATTTATTTTTATTTTTTTTACACACATTGTCACTTCTTATCACTATATTATTTTGCCAATTCCTGTTGATAAATGTATATTTGATCCCTGTGCACCTGTTGTTGCATGTGTTGCAAATATACATGAACATAAACTGGTGCTTTCAAAAAAGTGTGATTAATAATTTTTAATGTAGTAAATACAGGCTCTATTCAGGATCTAACAGGATTCCCCCATGAGTTCTACTATCACTACAATATTACGTTGTTCCTTACGAGTGGCAGCAGAAAAAAAGCACTCACAGGGCAGGAGGTTGAGCATTACAAGCCAAGGTTGTTTCAGTTATATTTGCAGAAATAGTTTGTAGTTTGTAATAGAATGTAGTTCTGTCAGCTGTGAAAAAAAAATTGCCCATGTTTAAATGCATTAAAAAGTTTGCAGATTTCGATTTAGGCCTATTTATTTGCGTGCCTTTGGTGAAAGGTCTGCTCTAGAGTTAGAGTGCGGCTTTGTTTTTATTGTGGAGGACAATGTCAATTGAACATTGGTTTATGACAGCTTTTCAAAAGAGCCTCTCAGTAGATACCCTGGGACAATATACATGCCAAACAAATTTAAAGCACCACTTGACTCCTTATTCCCTATATTGAATAAAAAGTGCTTCTTCAAACATCTCTTGGTTATTTCTTTGTCACTTCTTATTAATAATGCATTGTAAAAGTTGGATGAGCCCAATACTGAAGATTTGTAGAAAACAAAAAGCTAGACTACCACTTTTATGAGGTATACAGTATAACACAAACACCCACACACATACATTATGACAAAATGTTATTATCATCTGCATATAAATATAAAAATATATTATATTATATTATATTTTTTATATTATTATATTATTTATACACGCACACTCTTGCAGTGTATTGTTATAAACAAAAGATTAGCACATAATAGGTGTGAATTGCTGATATTTATATGAACTGATATGAAAGGCACTACACATGTAAATCTAATGGATTAAAATTACGCCTCTGCAACACTGAAAACTTTTTGTGCACTTCTTCAGCAGAATCATTTTTAAGGATCTTAAAATTCAGTCATTTTCAATTCTTTGCAGAGAAAACAGCCCAGGGGTACCACTGGAGATGGCAATAAAAGCAGAATCTGTGCCTCTAGAACCACACAGGACAAATTACTACCACAGTCCATGAAGTAGAGAGGAAAATAAAACCTAATCTCATGCTTTGGGAATGAGCCTGGGGGCAACTTTGCCTCCGGTGTCTTCTACAACCTAATTTTCTTCATGGCAGGAGGTGTAGTGTTTACTGGGTGTAATGAACATTATTTTCTTATGAGGGTTTTATTGCTCCAAATTTGCATATGACCTCATTTAATAAGTTTCATATTGTAAATGATTGTATTTGTCTGTGATGTCTTCTCTGTTAAGGTCTCAATACATCCATGACTCTTCGTCCTTAGAGGTAAAAAGAAATAAGAAAAACCATTACAGTGATATGCCACATTCACACAGCAGCAGAATACGGTTGTCAGTCCTGTATTTGAGTCCTTATTACAGTTACGTTCACACTTAGTACAGTTATTTATGGGAGTGACAAACGCAATTCCGAACCATAACCGAAGTCACATCCGTACATTTCAGGACTCACAACCGCATTCTCAGAAAATCTGCATTGAACGGAACTGGACGAGTGTCTGTCACGTCCAGGGGCGTAAATCGCGGGGGGGGACAGGGGGGTCATGACCCCCCCTATCTGAGTGCTGTCCCCCCAAAAAAATATATAATTAATAACCACGCTAAGTATTGTACATAAATTATATAAACTTAAAATAATTATGTAAGTAGTGAAGCAATACAAACGCAAACGGGCGTTTTAAGTTTAGAAATATTTTGAGTCACCCCTCCCTTGCCTCACAGTGGTTTGGTCCACCGCGCACGTCACACACGCTTGTGTGTAGATTCTGTAGAAGTCCGGCGGCGCCGGCGGGAGAGAATAGTTCTACAGACAGATGAGTTCCAGTAAGTCGGCTCTCAAGGCTGTTTTATTCAAAAACATCGGATGAAGTGATTATTTTTCTCTTTAACGCTGATGGTGCTGAGTAATTAGTCATAACAACAACAAAAAAGATGATAACTGATGATTTTATTTTCCCGTGAGTCCGCTATTTTAGCGATTATAATGTTACCTAGCTTGTTTTCCATAGCTTGTTGGATATTATAAGATAAGTCACCCACACCAACAACAATTAACATTGTGATAAGAATATGTGAACTGTAATAAGGCTAATAGATTTATTGTTGTGTGTTCGGTTATGCTCAGTGTGTATTCACAAAGACTAAAAGGGACTTTGGTATTCATCGTATTTTGGTGACTTGGTTGTAAACAACTTCAAAAAAAAAAAAAAAAGTATAAATATAACGTTTATATATATATATATATAAGATTTTGAAGAATATTTTGGCCAATTTAGTCAGTTTTTTCATTGAACCAAAGAGAAGCAATGTGCATAATGGCAGTCTCCATGCTACACTAATAATAGTAGGTTTTCTTCTGTGTAACATTACATATATTCTTTATAAGTAAAATTTTGGCTGTGTTATTTGTGTCCCCTTCAAAAATTGCTCTTAAGAAATTTTATGTTTATTGTCCCCCCCTACTGTCATATGAAATTTACGCCCCTGGTCACGTCATCCGTCATCACCACTCTTCTGTGGGGTTTCGTGTGTTATTTTGCTTTCACTACTTACAGCGACAGATATATGAGCTGTGTGGCATCCTAAGATCCAGTCACTGTTCTCCACCGGACCGGCTCCCGCCAGTTTTGTGTTTCTTTTCGAGTCATGCGTGAGACGCAGCAAAGGACTTGAGACGCGAGTGCAAAAGACTCCGGCTAGAGTGTGTTTTTGATGCTGCTGTCGGTTAATTAAGTTTTGATGGATGAACTCGCGGTTCAAATGGTATCTTGTCATGTCAAAAGTGATACGATTTTTCAGTTTTATGGACGTCGCCATCTTTAATATTATGTTGGTCACTGTCGTTATGGTTACTAGAGAATACGGGCTTGACTCTCGTTGCACGTTCCCACAAACAGTGTTTGAGAAGCTACTGTAAGTTGCTGTGTGAACGGGACGACACTCACACCTGTAAGTAAATGTGGTTGTCAATCTCAAAAACTGACAGTGTGAATGTGGCCAGTACTGTTAGCGAACATCCCAAGGCAGCCCACACAGCTGAGAGTGGCGTTTAGATGAAAATACGTGGTAACTTTTTAATTTAGTGCCGTAATTACACATTATGTAGCTACTTACTATAGTAGTAACAGTAAATTATGTATAATTACAAATAACTAGCCCTAAACCAAACCCTAACGGTAACTCTATAGTAAGTACAGTTAATAGTATGCAGTACTTATTTGAGTAATTACAATAGCCGCTTTTCCACCATCGGGCCGAACGTTTCTTAGAACCGTAAGGAACGGATCCAATTGTGTTTCCACCTGAGCCTGGTTCGGCATGGCATGATTTCAAACCATTCTTGGCCCAGAATTTCCGGCACGGTTGTGCTGAATCGTGCTGGTAGAATCCGTTAAGTGACGCGACGCTCATAATTGGTCACTTGTCTGTTGCCGTCTACCAGTTTCTCTGCAGCTGGCCATGCGCTCTATTTGAGCGACATAAACACAAATTAATAATAAAATTAAGAAATATTTGTTCATTCATGTCATATAATCAGTAATCCGTTGCATTACCAAGGCAACAGCTGACGCTTTTGTATTAGATTCCAAAGAGCGACCGTTATCAGTCCCACAGTGGACAATTAAACCGTAACTATACCAGCTGGCCCGGATCGGCACTGAATGGAATGGTTACGCAATGAGAACCATTCGGCCCGACGGTGGAAAAGCGGCTAATGTAACTACAACACTAAAATAAAGTGTAACCAAATATGTGCTGCACGCTTTCCTTTCAATAACAAAATGAACAACAAACATGACAGTGGTGAGAAAACAGCAGTAAAGAAAGCATCTGATCATAGCAGATGTGGAGGTGTTTGTACGATTTCTGCAATTTGGCATTCCAGACAAGTCATGTCATGTTTATTTATATACAATGTTTTAAAGCAGTTTTACAGTAGTAAATATAAAAATAACAGTGTCAGCGTCACTTTAAATTAGAATTACAACTTCAATTCCTTCTATAAAGCGGCTCTCCAGTGTGTTCATGTTTTTACTCATGGACATCTTACCACGACGGACTGAATAGAAGAAATGAACTGGAGAAGATTTCCACATCACAGAAGGCGGAGCCACAGAGCCACATTATTACGTAATTGCCACAGCCCAATGATAGTTCGAAAGTGTTTACCAGCGGGAGAAGACTTTCAAAGTTTGATTTGGCAAGTGGTTTCAAACTCCCAAAATAAAACAAACTTTGTTTTTGCCTGATTTTGTGTGAAATGTCATCACACCAGTTTATTCTTTGATTTCACTTGAACTATATCAGGGCATTTAAGCCTCATTCAGAATCTCAGTCCAACTCCGATTTCTGTGTGAATGGAATTTGACCACATGCATGAAATGCTTTTTTACACATCCATTTCAATCTACATTCAAATGTGGTTTGAAATCCCCAAAAAATGCTCTGAAAAAAATGAAAAAAAATTTGAAATTGCATTTCTAGAAGTTTGTTTCAGTCTGACCGCTCTGATTGGATTTTGCATTGTTTGTCACTTTCTCACTCCACCTAAAAAAGTTAGATGATGTAATAGTATGCAGAAACAAGGTTGTGTTGTTACAAAATGTGAGTCAAGCAGAACATTACAATATAATGGAGACATGTTTTGAGAATGGTGGAGATAACAGCACAGAATAAAGTTCCAGCCTCCTGGGTTTCTGCCGCTGCCTCAGAAAACGTAGTAGTCCAGAGCAGCGGCTACACAAGCTGCGTCCCAAACAAGAGGCTGCATCTTTAATGGCCGCATTCGAAAGCGGACTGCAACGAAGGCTGTCACAATTAGAAGCCTCCTTCAAATGCGGCTTCAAAACGCGTAATTCGTTTCCCAGGCAACTTTAAAGCGGTTCAAATGTTGTCTTATCTTACTAAGATGCGATTTTTTATAGTTTATACTGTTCATTATGTACAGAAATGGACCAAGGTGAACATATTTAGACAGTTTATGAACCCTGTTTTGTTTTCTGACAGTTGAATACAACCTTCAAAAAAGTCCAGAACAAACGTTAATCAACGGCAGCTGTCACAGTTGGTAGATAACAAGAACAATCCTCCATAGGCTAGACCGTCCCATTTAACAATGCTCAGTTCAGCCTTCGCGGGCCTTAGGGGCCGTTTTCACAACACCATTTTCAACCAAAAACCGAAACTTTTTATGCATTATGGATGTTCATTTACACAACAACAGCGTTTTGGGGGCTTCTAAAATGGGATTCAAAGTGCAAGTTTTTGAAAATGATACCGTTATCGTCTCGGTGTAATCTACAAAAACGGTGACGTCATGCACGTGTGTATTATGTGTTCATTCTGTAGGCACGTAGTGTTTCTTTACAAAGTGACATCGCCAACTACTGGCCTGGCAGCAGAATACAAACTTTATAATCATTTTCACTTATCGGTGTGAACGGGGATCGTTTTGACAACGTTGGCACCTGTATGCAAAAAACAGTGGCAAACTTTTTCAGCACGCTTTTAGCGCTAAACCCAGCATGCTTGTTTCAAATTAATCAATTTCAGAACCCGTTTCATGTCTCTTGCCATCTTTCATATGTTAAAATAAATAGCTTTTGAACTGCATCGTTTGGGTTCTGCTATTACCAAATGTGGATTTGACACAACCCTAAAAATATTTAATATCTAATGAAACATTGCTCCATTAAATAGCTTCAAAATGGTTGTCATGTAAACAGACAGCCAAGACAGAAGATGAACTCAACAGTGTGTCTTTATTGATGGGTGAGCACAGCATACACAGGTGAGCTGACACAGAGGGAATAATTATGTGAATGATGGAGTATGAAATCTAAATGGTCCTTACTTGCAGGTGTAGAACAAGAAGTTACTGTAGGAACACATGACGAGAACAGGCAAAGACTAGGTGAATGTGCTGGGTATATGCAGTACTGATGATCCATTAACGGTGCATGTGTGGGTGATTAGCACTCTGAGTGTGTGCACTGTGTGAGGGTGGTAGGCAGTCTGGTGTAGCTGTGACAGTCACATACCCGTTTATATCAGCTTTGAAAAGGTGGCTGTGTGTGGCTTAATTTAAGTTGTTGGCTAAACTTTTGGAGTGGCTAACCCAACACTGCCATACTTCTCACCTTATCATATAAACTTGTGTACTGCATTTACACCTTTAGTAATCAAAGTAATTGAAATAATTAAAATAACAGTGACCACTGATGTCAACAAAACTTCCTTCTTAAATTAGTAGCTTGCTCATTTGATGCCAACATGTACACCATCATGTAATTCATAAGCCATATTCTTTGTCACACTGCATTTCTGAGCATTTTTCTGGTTCTGTCATGGTTTTGATCTTCCTGGATTTCCCAGTGTCTTGGACCTTGTTGGGTTTTTGTACCGTTTGCCACGGGTTTTGACCTTATGCCTGTTTTATGGATTACCCTTAAAGGGTTAGTTCACCCAAAAATAAATTCTGTCATGTATTACTCACCCTCAAGACCTTCGTTCATCTTCAGAACACAAACCAAGATATTTTAGTTGAAATCTGATGGCTTCGTGAGGCCTCCATAGGGAGCAGTGACACTTCCTCTCTCAAGATCCATTAAAGTACTAAAAACATATTTAAATCAGTTCATGCGAGTACAGTGGTTCAATATTAATATTATAAAACGATGAGAATATTTTTGGTGCACCAAAAAAACCCCAAAATAACGACTTTAGTGATGGCCGATTTTTGCACAAGCTAATCAATGTCTGAATGGTTACTAGAACTACAGGCAGCTGCGTTATCAGGGTTGGAGCTGAACGCTGCAGGACTGTGGCTTTCTAGGACTGGAGTTCATCAGTCCTGCTCTAGACGGAGTATAACTGGAGATCGCTGGAGTTCTCATGCAAGTAGAGTTACTAAGGGGTCTATAAACCACACTAGAGTCAAGACGTCGACTGAATCCGAAAACCTAGGCAGCTGACTTGTTGCCTCGCTGCTTTATCAGGCAATGACTTGTAAGGCTGCGTCTGTGCATGAAAGTAGCTCACGAAACGGATTTTGGATAGACTTGAGGCAGCGTAACGGTTTAATGGTCTACAACAAAATAGCAAATATATTACTACTAGATAAATTACTACTATTGTAATGTTTAGTTATCAAATGACTTCAAAAGTGTAAAGTGTTGGTCCGAAGTGTACATGTACACACACTGACCAGCAAACAACTTTTTGGACTTTCTCACTCAAGTGTCACAGAATGGAAAGCACAGGATTGTGGGATATCAAAAGCAGTGAAGGATACATCTATGCTGCCCTAAAAAAAAATAAATAAATTAATCAATCAGATGAACGCATCTCAAGAGACAGGAAGTGAAGCTAACATTGAATTTGGATATGCATTCCTACCTTGAAATGTGTCCTCCAAAGACAGCATTTTCCAGTTTCAGACAAAGCCAAAGAGTGATTTTGAGGTGTGTGCTTTTATACAGGTCCTGATTGCCATGCTGATGGGGAACAGGTGTGGGTGATGGTCGAGTGAGTGCAGGTGAGGGACAGGAGGGATGCTGGGAAATGTAGTTTGACTAGATGACTGGACTGTTGAAGATGGGCAGATGGAGAGCGTATGTGATAGCCAGGTCATGCCCCACATGATGCACAGGCACAATTGTTTACCATATATCATGTACAGACTATGTGCGAGTGTTTGTCAGCAGAGTTGTAGAGACCAAAGGTTAAAAACCAAAGGATTTCATTACATTTCACAAATAATCTTGTTTTTGAATCTAAGGGTGCGTTTATATGACAACGATGTACTAAAATGGAAAAACAAAATATTTGTACAAATGACAACGTTATCAAAACTCTCCCCATTCACACGGATCCGAAAATGACTAAAACACTGTATTACGCATGCCAAACAAGTAGTTAGCAATGTCACTTTGTAAAGAATGCGCATACGCATCCTTTTACAATGCTCTCGTGCCAACCGCTCATTTTTACAGTTTACTGCACTTTGATATTCTTCTCATTATTTCCCTATAGTGACTAATAAATCAGAAGTCTCACATATTCACAGAAATACCTTAATTCCACATTGACAAATAAGGTGGATAGACTAAAGAAATAATGCACATGTGCATGCCATCACCATTTTCACAGATTTTCGCAGTTTACACGGAGATGACAGCGGTATCGGTTTCAAAAATGTGCATGTGAAAGTTTGCATTTTCAGGCCAGCAAAAACATTGTTGTCATGTAAATAAATGGCCAAAACACATAAAACAGTTTTCTGTTTTTAGTTGAAAACGCTGTCATGTAAACAGCCCCTAAAGTCAAACAAATGAAGGCAAGGACAGTATGCAACCCTCATGAAAGCACTGAGTTATCAGTTTGGAGTTTTCAAAATGCATCTCTTGAGAAAATTGTACCAAAGCGATTGAAAACAATGTAAATTGAAAAGGCTGGCTATGAAGACTCAAAGGCGGCCTTTCTTTGAGCAGCGTTTATGCTGCAAAAGTTGCCATGGTGAGCAAGAGTTCTGTGATCACTTTGAATCAACCAGCAGCTAATTGACTTTTAACTCAATCTGATGAATGATTATTTTTCCTCACTGTTCTCATTACAGAACTTTCATCACACACCAGCGGCCGGATCCTCAGGCTAGCATGGTTATTAAGACCTAAACCCTGTGAGATGAAAAACCAAGAAAAAAAAACCCTCACTTCTCTGGACTTATTGATTTGCCTTACCGGGGGCGAGGTGTTTAGCTGCCACTCTGTTAGAGGAAAGCCACCTACAAGAAATAGATGTTGAAACATGAGAAGAAAGGAAATTGAGATCTACCCTTCTGTGTTTCAGTGTTTTGTGTAGAATGGTATTGATTTAATCACAGATGTGTCTTAGTAATTTTTGCTCTAAAATTTCAGAAGAATAAAATCAAAATAAGTTTTTTTAATATTGTTTTTAAAGGGTTAGATCACCCAAACATAAAAATATTGTCATTTATTAGCTACTCACCCTTATGCCGTTCCACACCTGTAAGACCTTCATTAATTTTCGGAACACAAATTAAGATATTTTTGTTGAAATCTGATGGCTCAGTAAGGTCTGCATAGGGAGCAGTGACATTTCCTCTCTCAAGATCCATTAATGTACTAAAAATAGGGTGACCAGATTTCTCATGGTGGAATACGGGACGAGTGCGCAATATGACCATGATATAAGAAATTTTATTTCACTATTTTATATATATATATATATATACACTGCCCTCCAAGAGTTTGAAAACACCCCTGGAAAAGTCTGGTTTTGGACGATATCAGCATAAATCCTTATAATTTTTTGGTGCAAATACATTACAGTAACTTGACATTATCCAGCAATAATAATTTTCATGTGTTCATTTCATTTCATTACATAATAATGGCAGTATATACATGTCAAAGTCAGACATGCAGACAATTTTTGGGTCAGCACACCTTAATAGCTTCAACAATTGATTGCCAATTAAGTTTAGAATACAATGAAATAATTAGAACCCAGTTTAGGTCAGATAGCTGCTAATGCTGGATATTTTGATGAATCAAAAATTTAAGTTTTTTTCTATGTATAAACTGATTATGTAATAAAATGTGTTTTTATAATTTGTGTTGTCCCTTACCTGTGCAAAATTATCACAAATTAAAAAGGATTCATGCCAATATTGTCCAAAACCCCACTTTTCTAGGGCGTTTCTAAACTTTTGGAGGGCAGTGTAGATATAAATATTTGTTATATATTGTTATATAAAAAGAAATTTACAAACAAGTTACAAACAATACAACAAATACGACAGAGATTAAACTTGTTTTTTCACATTTGAATATACTGACAAATATTTAATTAGGCTACTGTCCCTTTAAGACCGAATCCATGGATGTAATATAGGCTACTGACACATTTCCAGTTTTTACCCACCTGTTTACGTCCACTTAACCGACTGTATTTATGTGAGATACTCCACACGATGGACATATTGAAAAACTATGTGTGCATTTGACCATTCGGGCGCGAGGAGAACTGATCGCGCGAAAGAGAGAGAGAGTGCGTGAGAGAGATGCTTCTGGTCTGTGTTATTCAGCGTGATTCCGCCTATCCTGCCTTCACTAATCGATAACGAATTGTGATTGAATGGTAACTTTGTTCTATGACGAATTGATTAGGCTGTTCTTGTGTGACAGAACTCCATCACCCAGTTGAAAGATGAAATACGGGACAAAACATTATTTTTTTCTTAATAAGTCGGGACACTAAAAATAGAGCTGAAATACGGGACTGTCCCGGGAAAAACGGGACGTCTGGTCACCCTAACTAAAAACTTATTTAAATGAGAGTACAGTGTGAGTACAGTGGTTCAATATTAATATTATAAAGCCACAAGAATATTTTTGGAGCGCCAAAAAAACAAAATAACGACTAATTTAGTGATGGCTGATTTCAAAACACTGCTTCAGGAAGCATCGGAGCACAAATGAATCAGTGTATTGAATCATGATTCAGATCGTGTGTCAAACCGCCAAACTGCTGAAATCACGTGACTTTGGCGCTCCGAACAGCAGATTGATACACTGATTCATTTGTGCTCCGAAGCTTCATGAAGCAGTGTTTTGAAATCGTCCAGCACTAAATAAGTTGTTATTTTGTTTTTTTGGCGCACCAAAAATATTCTCGTCCCTTTATAATATTAATATTGAACCACCGTACTCACATGAACTGATTTAAATATGTTTTTAGTACCTTTATGGATCTTGAGAGAGGAAATGTCATTGCTGGCTATGGAGACCTCACTGAGTCATCGGATTTCAATAAAAATATCTTAATTTGTGTTCTGAAGATTAACAAAGGTCTTACGGGTGTGGAACAACATGAGGGTCAGTAATAAATTACATTGTTTTCAATTTTGGGTGAACTAACCCTTTTTAGTGATGTTTAACTTACTGTAAAGTGCTTTTCAGTAAAGAGTCAAAACAAGTTATGACTGGTGAGGGTTTTCTTTCTTTATGAACTCTTGTTTAATCATATAGTGGTCTTTTAACACTTATGTTGTGTCCAAAATCGAATACTTCCCTAATACATACATGAAAAAAGAGGAATACATAGTTTTCAAAAAACAATAGACGAAAAGTCTCTGGACGATCTACTACTTCCGGTGATATTCTGAAGTGTGTATTCAATGGACACTTCACTATCCCATGAGGCCACAGGAGGGGATTTATGAATGGAAGTGAAGAGCCACAACTGACGCTGGTAGGTCACGTGACAGTAACAACATGGCAGATGTACTACATCTGAATTTCATTCATACTACCCATATCAATTAGGGTTTGGTTTAGTTGTTTATAATTATGCCTATTTTTCCAGAAAAATAAAATTGTAACATGTATGTTCAGTATTGGTTTTGTTTCACTGTGTTCTGTTCCTGTTTTGCCTGCCTGAGTTCCTAGTTAGTTTCCTTGATTGATAATTAGTTTCTACACACCTGTTTCTGTTCAGTTTGATTACCCTCTCCATGTATTTAAGCCCTGTGTTTCCTTAGTTCCCTTGTCCGGTATCATCTTATTTTAATGTGGTTGTGTGAGTTTGTTCTCCTGCAATCTCCTAAGTGTTCCTTGGCTGCTGCAAATTTTTATGATGATTTGGAAGAGGATTTTTCTTTTCCCTGATTCTCCCGTCTCTGCTGGTTCCACCAAGCTTAAAGTCTCCTGTGTCTCCAGAGTTCTGTTTAGTTTGATTACCCTCTCCATGTATTTAAGCCCTGTGTTTAACTCTTAGTGATAGTGAGCATAAAATATCCCTAGATGACGGATTGAGGCCTATACTCACCTTTGCCTGTATTATCACTTACGTCATTAAACCCTGCAATTGAGTTCATCCTCCATCTCTGTATCTGTTGGTCCGTGGTATAGGTGTCATGAGAAATTACAAGTCGCTGTAATTTTTGCAGTTTTATAGATGTTGAAAATAATAATAATAAAAATAATAAATATAATTTATTCAAACATTCATTGTAAAGTTATAAAAATAGATCCCTGAAAAACAATTATTTGTCATCCTCAAATCTAAACAGCCCATTGGGGACTCTGATGGTGTTTCTCTGAATCGCTCAACATTACAATCATACAACATTGTATTTAAGTAAAGTGAAGTTCATTTATTTTTATTTATTTATTTTTAAAAATATATTGCTACTTCTCTCTAGAGATGACTATAAAATCAACTTGACTAAATGCAAATTATTGTGGTATTCCAAGGTATTAAAAAAAATGTGTAAAAGAAACTTTTAGATACTTTCTTGGTAGCATGACAATGTTATAATGCTAATTAACCCTCTGGCGTTCTTTGTTTGGGGTCGACACTCGTGACTTTCGGGGTCTCTGGAGACCCAAGGCAACAAAACAAAAAACTAATGTAATTTTACTACTTTAAACTATTAATGTTTTTACTTCACATTTGTGCAGTTTTTGGAAAATGTATGATATTTTTTACATTTATATAAATAAGTTAATTTTTTTTTTTTTTTTTTTTAAATAGGTTTTTATACAAAAACAGCTTTTTATGTAAAATTTACGTTATAAAAGACCCACATTTCTAACTTTCATTCATTGGGATAACATGGATAATTTGACATGGTTTAGTGTAAGATTTTTGCCCATCTTTTGAAAATTACAGTTGTAAAAAATGATCACTTTTACCAGTAGACGGCTGCAGAGCTCCACTATTTGCTATTTGACAAAGACATCTTTTCACAAGTTTTTTTGGTAACACTTTAGATTACAGCCCGGAAAGTACTGTGTAATTACAACAAATTTACAGCATAACTTTCAATAATTATAGTGTAACTATACAGTAAGTATGTGTAAGTATAGGGGAACAATATGTGAAGTATTGGGAATAAAGGGGTAATAACCAGGAAAATAACAAATTATTCATACTGAAAATATTTTATAACTAAGGGGTACGTATGACATAACTAAGGGGTAAATATGACATTACGGGCCGTAAATTAAAGTGGAGCTTGTTACCCTCTTGTTTCATGTAGTTACAGGGTAAGTAATTAATATAAATAAATAAAAACGCAAACAATCATATCACTTGGAAAACTTTATTTGAAAAACAACTTATTTCAAAACAGAGTTAAAGTTAATACACTTCTTATTTGTTTCTCTTGCTTGGCTTCCTCCTCCTCTTGTTCCTCTTTTTCTTTCTTTCCACTGATGAATCTTAAGAGGGAATCCCATTTGCTATTCTGTATTTAAAAAATACAGAACACCCGGAAATGTTCTCACCGTTTACTCATCTTTTACCCTCATGCCATCTGAGATGTATACGACTTTCCTTCTTAAGATGAACACAAAAAGGATTTTAGGAAAAAAATAAATCATCTTTATAATGCAAGCTCACGTGTTCCTAAAAATCGAAGCATCAAACACCACAAACAGCAATAACTCAGTAATCCATACGATCCTAATGGATAGATCGATGTCTTCTGAAGTGAAACGATACGTATTTGTAAGAAAAATACCAAATATTTGAATATTTTTAAAACTTTCGACCAGCTGTCTCCTGCGCGTGCATGCGAGGGTTGAGAGTTCATGCTTGACGTAACTTGAAGCGTGACGTAGGCGTGTCACGCACATGTTGGATGCCGCCAGTTGTTTTTTTTTTTTTTTAGTAATGCTCACAACAAAATACACAGAATAACAGATAATGAGAATGAGAAACAAACAAGACAGAATAACAGAGACGGCAGTTCTCGCGCGAGTTTCACACGAATCTCCCGCGAGAACGTCATGAAAGCTTCATGCTGCTTCATCGAACCGCATCGAACGCGAAGTCGACTCTCATGCAGGCGCTGGTGACAGTTGGTCAGAAGCGAAAAGATGAATAGCCTAAACCAAACAAAATTTCGGGGGGTACTGTATTTTCTTATAATACAGAATAGCAACGGGATTCCTTCTTAAGATTCATCAGCTGAGAAACAAGAGCAGGAGGAAGCCAAGCGGGAAACAACAACAACCAAAAAACGGACAAAACTTGTTACTTTCTGTCAGGACTTTAGAGTTTGAAATGAAAAGTTGATTTAAAGAAAATAATAATAAGTGTTGTAGACCTGTTTTTAATAAAGTTGTTTTTCAAATTAAGGTTTCGGAGTCAATGATATCAGATTGTTTGCATTTTATTAATTACTTACCCTGTAACTACATGAAATAAGAGGGTAACAAGCTCCACTTTAATTTACGGCCTGTAATTTCATATTTACCCCTTAGTTATATGTCATAAGTACCCCTTAGTTATAAAATATTTTCAGTATGAATAATTTGTTATTTTCCTGGTTGTTACCCCTTTATTCCCAATACTTTACATATTGTTCCCCTATACTTACACATACTTACTGTATAGTTACACTATAATTATTGAAAGTTATGCTGTAAATTTGTTGTAATTACACAGTACTTTCCGGGCTGTAATCTAAAGCGGTAACGCTTTTTTTTTATTTTTTTATTTTTTTTTATTTTTTTTTTAGTTGGATTCATATCTAAATATTATGCAATCTCAATTATAACAATAAAAAATATTTTTGGTCAAAGTTTTAAAAAAAATTCTACTGAAAAAAAAAAAAAATTCCAATAATGTTACATTATGATTACAATCAAACCTGAACAAGATGTTACAGAGAAAAGTTGGCTTCGTGAAGAGTTTATAGTTTATTTAAATCATCTGTTTTTCATATAATTCTACAAATTTAATCTACACTTCAGTTACTAACTGTAACAGAACAGAAACTAACAGAAACAAACAGTTATATTACATATAGAGTACGAAATTCACAACATGAACATCAAAATGCAATGAACTGAACAGCAATAACAAATCAGCAAATAAAGCACATGGATTCTGTGTGTGTGGTTTTTTTTTTACAGTACAAAAAATGTTAAACTGGCAAAAAGTAATTTTTATTGTTATAATTGTGATTTCATAATATTTAGATATGAATCTAACTGGAGCAAAAAAAAAAAAAACTTGTGAAAAGATGTCTTTCAGTTTGTCAGATAGCAGATAGTGGAGCTCTGCAGCCGTCTACTGGTAAAAGTGAAACCATGTCAAACCATGTCAAATTATTCATATATTCATATCCCCATGAATGAAAGTTAGAAATGTGGGCCTTTTATAGTGAATTTTACATAAAAAGCTGTTTTTGCATAACCTATTCAAAAAAATATTTTTGAATTTATTCATATAAATTCATCATAAATCCTCCAAAAACTGCACAAATGTGGAGTAAAAACATTAATAAACAATTACATTTGTTTAAAAAAAACCCAAAACAGTTATTTTGTTGCAAAAATCATTTTGTTGACCCAGGTACTTTTTTTTTTTTTCCACACTAACATAAAAACTGATATTATTCCAATTAATTTGTTTATTTGTAGATCTAGAAAGTGTTAACCACCGTAGAAAGTTTCATGCAATTTGGACAAAAATAACTTTTTTTTTTTTAATTTTAGCAAACGTCATTTGGGGTCAAAAAGACCCCAAAGACCACAAGAGGGTTAAATTAAATGGTAACCGAAGCATAAATTGTTAATGATCTGCTTGTGACTTAACAGTAATTCATTTTTTATGAAGTGCAATGAGCTAGGCATCTATAATCATTTGGATAATTACTGTTATTGAATAATATCAATCCACAAATCTGACTTGATGCAGCCTGGAATCATAAATCATATACTGTGTTCATTCATTTGGCCAGAGCAGCACGGCTCTGGTTTCTCCCAATGGTTTTTCTCCATTTCTGTCACCTGATGGAGTTTGGGTTCCTTTACCACTGTCGCCTTTGGCTTACTCATTCCAAATATGTCTTAGTCTTATCAATTCGACTGCACTGACACTATCAGAGAACAAAATTTTAACTGAACTGAGCTGGATACTGACACTATTGCTTTAAAGCTGAATCTTATTTGTTTCCTAATTGATGAATTTTGCTACATCAAAATGGTTATCGAACTGAACTGAATCAACATTGAATTGACGAGCTGAATAACAACACTATTATCTTCTGTAGAGCTGCTTTACGACAGAATCTGTCTCATATTTGATGAAGTTTGCATCATTGATTCTGTTATTTTCCTGTTTATTACTGTGAAGCTGATTTGAAACAATCTGTATTGTATAAAGCGCTATAGAAATAAAAGTGACTGGACTTGACATTGTATATCAATCACACATAATGCCAATTAAATTAAACAGTCTAGTAGCTGATAAAAAAAATGCCACAATGACTGATGATAAAAAAGCTAAATAAAGAAGTAAATAACTCAAGTGAACAGTTAAGACACATAAGCTAATATATTTAAGCAAATATATTTAAGACAAATAAGCTATATCAGGCTTACAATTTATGATGCTTGTTTTCTGAGTTGATTATTAGGGTACTGGATCTTGTTAGTTAAAGTGATATTACACAAAATGACTAAATATATTCAATTGTGATACTTCGACAAAAGAAAAAATAGTGATTTTAATGTTTTTATCCACTAAGACACATATGATGGGTACATGACCATTACTGCATAGGCGGAACTATAGATTTGACGGAACATTTTCTGAACGGAACAGTAATGAGACGCACCGCAAACACTTCCTAATAACACAGCTCGATCATTCATTACATATAAAACGAACCAAAACATTCCACTTTTTCATGTAGCTTTGGCATATGGCTTCAACCATGATTCCGTACACTGTCAATATTAAATTGGCTGCAAGAACACTGACCGGAACCGTTAATTTACAGAACAAGACAGCAGTGGACTGGTGAGTAGCTTTAGCTTCTGCAGACTGTCAACACACACAGTTATGAGTCTAACACACACAGATGGACATCAACAACACGTTGCTTTCGTAGACATATTATGTATATATATATATATATATATATATATATATATATATATATATATATATATATATATATATATATATATATATTAGTATTAAGTGTCTTACAGTCATCAGAAGTTAGTGCTAATAAACAGTGTTTAATATTACAAGATTACACACATGACATGACAACACTCATGAAAAAAAAGATTTCCCAATTGTCTTGTTTCAAGCTTCTTGTTTTTTAACTGATTGCTCCAGATCTTTGCTTAATTTTTTTTATTATACTGTTATAGAAAACTATGTAAAGTTTTGATGAAGTAGATTATTGTTACAGTGAAGTCAGTGTAGATTGCAGCACACACACATCTCTTATTTATTGTTTGCTTCAGTTTACACTGAAAATATGCTTGTATGACTCTGGTGGGATAATACACACACACATAAACGTGTTTTGTTTGGCATTTCTTGTAAGGTTTTTGTTGTGTATGAGGCTGTCAGCAGTGTTTGAGCCTCAGGTTACTGCAGCAGGGATGTTCCTGTAATAAGTTAATGTCAGTTTACTCTTTTCAATAGTAGCATCGACAGATAACTGTGCCATCTTTAACAGACATGTTTGTCCCCCCTTGTTACTGGCCACTCTATTAATCATAATGCAAATTTTTTTGTTTTCAAATAATTAGGTTTTTTTTGTGTGTGTAACTTAACTCGGGGTTCCCACGGGTCACTTGGGTAAAGTTGGTTTTATATTCGCACATTCGGACTTCTGATAAATTCAGACTTTCCAATAAATGTGCTATAAATTAATTTTTGCGAATTTTAAGCAGCGACATGATATTGACAACCAACGATTGTCAACTTACAACATTTTTCACAGTCGATCAGAATTGGCAAGTATTGTTTTAATGGCATATTTACTTGTGAATGTCCACTGAATGTCCAATGTAGTGTGATTAACAAGGCTATTGAAGACGGATGTGCGAATGTGCGAATATAAAACCAACTTTACCCAAGTCCACGGGTCATGGATTTTCTGGAATATCATGGAATTTTAAATGGTCTATTCCAGACATTGAAAGTCAGGGAATTTTATTTATTTTTTGTCCAAGTTATGGAGTATCAGGGATTTTTGTTTGTCACTTTAAATTTTAGTTTCCATTTATCAAAATGTAATTTTCTATACCATTTTTTTTAATTGCATTGTTTCACTCGTTTTGTTATAGTTAGACTATTTTTTTATTTTTATTTTTTGATTTATAATTGATTTTGTCGTCTTGTAGCTATGTCACGTCTGGTTAGGACACATTAAGCTAAAAAAACGTAAGTTTTCACTGCACACGACATTAGGACACGAATGTCGCATTTCACCCACTAGTGGCAGTTGCACAGAATTTTCAAATTGGTTGTGCGCATTGTTTATAGAATGAATAAATATACATAAATTAATAAATGCACATTGGATAAACTACCAACATTACTTCTGAAGGAAAAATATTATGGGTTTCCAGGACTTAAATAATTAATAGTTATTAAATAATTATTTCAGATTTAAGTAATCATAACCATTTTACAGAAATAGCCTAATGTCAAACAGTCTAAGACGGTCTGCAAAAAATAAATGTGAAGAAATAAAAAGACTGAATGATGAACTTGATGACAAACAGAAAATCCTCTAGAGCGTTTAACCTGTGAAAGAATAAAAACTATACATTAAGTTCTGTAGAAATAATATAGAATAATGTGCATTTAAATAATAAAAAAATAAAAATAAAAAAAATGAATTAATAAAAAGTAGTGTTTAACTTAGTTTTGTACTAAAAACGTCTGTGTGAACAAGAAAATAAAACTTACAAATGGATGGATTGAAAAAAAATACTGTCTGTGGCTGATTTTGTCTGCTCAGTGTTTTTCCGTTCATTATAGGTCATGAAAATTCAGCTTTTATTCAGTGAAAGTCAGGGAAAACAAGGAATTTGGAATTTGGCTTGTTAATTTCATATTTAGAAATGTAATCCAACAGTATCCTACAATACCGTGTCTTTCATTGTCCTTTATTTTGTATTTCTTAATGGTGTGCTAGATGTCGTGTCAGTTTTATTCAGTGTGACTGGAAAAACATTGCTGCCTTGAAGTGCTCTAAAACCTTGAAAACCCAATTTAATCATATCTGTCTTTAGGTTATTTTGTTTGTCTGGTCTACTTCAACAGGCTTTGAGTTCTGGCTAAAATATATTTTCCTTTATGATGTGTATGTGATGTGTGGGGATAAACTAGGTGAATTTGAGGCTCTGACTTGCTTTTCTATCATTGAATATTGTTGTTTGGGGCTGCAAAGTATTGGAAAAAGACTGACGTTGCGATATTTTGTTTTTCTATGTTTATATATTGCAAAATTTGCAATATGAAATAGTGTTGTCAAAATAAACCGCAATAACAAGTCGGTACTGAAAGTTTAAAAATGTGACACTCTGAGCATTCTGATTCATAAAAACTTCTGATTGGCCATTGTGTTGATGCTGTCAACAGATATGTCTGTGATTGGCTACAGTGATCAGCGCTTCAAAAACATGTTGTAAATAGACATCAGTGACACTCTTCACCGAGTGCTTACACAGAAACACACAAGAGTGTTTGAAAGCTTTCAAATGCTCCCGTGCATTGATCACTGTAGACGTATCTGAGAGTGTGTGAACACAAAGGCCAATCAGATGTTATGAATCCACTTAACAGCGCTCAAAGCATCACATTTTTAAGATTTCAGTACCGACTTGGTATTGCGGTTGGCACTTTTGACAACACTATGGTTGTCAAAAAACAGGTTCACTAGATGCCTTGAATAGCTCTATTTGAAAAGAATGAATCATTCTAGGATGATGGGGTTGATTTTGTAGGTGAGTGAATCTGCATAGAAAATAATAAACAAATAAGGCTACAAGCATAGATAAATACAATAGAACAAAGATACAAATGAAATGAACAGTAAAATAACTCTGCATAGTCTTCACTGTATAAATTAAATATTAATCTTTGTTAAAGCTACAAAAGTCATTTTCTCTTTGTATTTTGCTGTTTAACATTAATGATACAGACAGCAGTGGGCATATTAAACTGCTGTCACTTTAAGACTGACTACACGGATCCAATATAACAATATGCATCTGTTTTCTTTCTCAATTGTTTATGTTCACTTAAGCCATAAGCGACTGTGTTTACAAGGATACTCGCCGAGACAGCATTTTGACATAATTTTGTGTGTTTGTGTCCGTTCAAGCACAAATAGACTCAAAAGAGAATAGAATTCGGTGTTTGCATGTGGTCTGCGTGGCTCTGTTGCACTTAATTGGTTTAAAATCACTTGAATGTTGAAACTGACAGGACATAAAAGACATGCAAATGATAAACTTTCATTCTATGATGGTTAAACTTTGCAGTTAATCTGAGAATCATGTGATCCGACGTCCGAGCGGATCACATATCAATTACGATCCCTATATTTGACAATTGGCAAACCGCAATATGATATCAGTGTTAAAATAATATCATGCAGCCCTATTGTTGATTCATGCATTTAAAAAAAAAATTATTATATATAATATATATATATATATATATATATATATATATATATATATATATATATATATATATATACATACATACATACATACATACATACATACAGTCAAACCAAAAAATTATTCAGACACTAGATATAATTTTTTTAATATATATTTTTTTACTAGTGGGTGCAGGACACTATAGTTTATTTATGTAAGTGAGGATAGCCAAATAAAGTAAACTGTGACATTATTATACCCAAAAATTCTTCACACAGTGGACTACCAGTAAAACTGATAAAAATTTGGGACCAAAAATTATTCAGACACTTTGAACATACCATGTTTTGCTTAAGTGTTATCTGACGATTAATGTTTTCTGACACAGTTTAACTCTGAGATCTTGTCATATTTTATTACCAATTTTTTAACTATAGTGAATATACTGTAATAATGAATGAAATGATCAAAATTACAAAAAATGCTGTGTGAGAGTGGAACCTGAGCGCTGAACACTGAGGGGCAAAAAAAATGCTAGTAACCTTAAAATAATCTTAAATTTGTTGAGTCTCATGAAACATGTTAATAAAGTGTCTGAGTCATATTTAAACTTACTGTAAAATCAAGGAAATTTTGTTTAAAGAAAATGAGAATGATTTATAGGACCTTTAAATTTTTTTTGTATTGTGATTTCTAATTTCCTGTAATGTGAAAAAAAAAAAAAAAAAAAAAACATGATGTAGGCTTTTATTATATCAAATTTAGTAAATGTATTTATACATTCACCTTTCAAAATTGTTGGATTCACCATGGTACTGTTTTCATCTTCCTTATCCGTTTTGTCTCTCTCTTTAATCAGGGGATGGCAGGGTCTGATCGCTCAAGGCTGTCACTCTAGTATCCTCATCATTGACCCAAATACAGCTCAGACCATTCAGGTCCTGGAGAGACACAAAGCCAATGTGGTCAAGGTGGGTTTTAAATATATGTTCTTCCATTTGTCACACACTGTCATGGTCACACATTGTTCGGCTGACCAAAACTGAATGCTGAATAGTAGATGTGTGCTTTCCTTGGTTAATTTGCTGAAATTCTGACGGAATTTTCACCATCAGCGAAGCTTTTGTTAACCATGGTAACAAGAATCACGGAAAAGGCTGTCTACACCCCTGACTGTCTAAAGCATTACAAGTGACATAAATGACAAAAGTTGGTTTCCCTACACTCTCAGTGAACAAGTGTTCCCATGGTTACAGACCTGGGAATAGGACGGAATTAGGTGTGGGTGATATGACCAAAATCTTATTTCATGATTTAAAAAAAAAAAAATATATATATATATGTATTTATTTTTATTTTTTTAATTTTCACTATAACAATACAACCATATATAGTTTTTTTTTTTTGGTTATTAAAAATAAGAACAAATAAGCAAATTACAAACAGGAAAAATACAGTAGAACAAAGATAGAACTTAATTAAACTAAGTTTTTCAAGTACAGTAGGTTTATTTAACGTCATGTAGTAAGAAATACTACAGAAATTAAATAATCAAATGTAAAAATAAAACTGCATAGTCTTCACTGTATGAATTAAATATAATTTGATTCTCATTGAAAATAGTAAAGATATAAATTGTTCAGTCAAGAGTTGCTGTGTCCCAGTTCGCCTACTTATTCTATGACCTAAAAGTATGTTCTGTTTTTGTAAAAAAAAAAAAAAAAAAAGAAAGAAAAAAAAGTACATACTTTGAGTGTGTAGCAGAGGAGTTGGCAAGCTTTGGGACATACACTACTTCATCGTAATTTCGACACTCTTGCACTTAGTTGTGCATCCTGTCATCCTGTCAAGTGACATTCATTTTTATTTAAGTTTTTACCGTATCGGAGAGAAAAGCAGCATGTTGATCTGCCGGTCGTGGGTCTTTCCTGTGGAGACTCTCCTCATGTGTTTGCCTAATGATGCATTTAAGTTAATGACCAAAAATATCTTTATAAATGTTCACAATGTTGTTGCAGATAAAATATAATGTGGATAACATTGAATACACTTTTTTTTTTTTTTTTTTTTAACTGATTTTTAATCACTCAAACCCCTTTATCTAAAGCTCTCCACTCAACCATCGGTTTTGCACATCTGTCATGTTTGTAGTTTTTAAACATTTTATTTATGTTTGTAGTCCTAATCGAATCCTTGTCCAAAACACAATGGGTTTTGGGTAATATTTACATTAGAGTGTGCACAGATCTACACTTCAGATTCTAACTGGAAATAGTAAACCATCCTGGTTATCTTTGAAATACTCATTTCAACATACTACGATTTGGGACACACTAATTCTAATTTCGAATACTATTTAGAACAGATAATATGTGGATTGGGATGCAGCATTTGTCTTTTGTTGTTTGAACAACGAATTGACACAGATGGCAGCAGATATATTAAGGCCCCCGAAATATCACTGCAAAGTTCTTTTTCAAACACATACACACAAATCACGCATAAAGTGAATGAAACTGTAACATAACAGAGGAATGAAGCTATGAAAAGAGTCATTTAACCAGCTGAAAGAATCACCGGTTTTGTATTATATAGCACCTTTGTTAACAAAGGGGTTTCACAACCCAACTAACTGAAGTTCGGTCTGATGTTGCTGAAGTTGTTATTTTCTTCCCCGTTAAATGAAGAAATATTGGCAAATTTCCGCTGTTAATTTGACTCTGTTGTGGTCGATGAAGTTGCGTATGTCTTGCTGATGAGGCCTCTGGGCCAGGTGAGGTCTCATGTGAACAGCATTCAGTAGATGCAGCAAGAGCACAGAGGAAACTTTGTGTTGGCTTTTAAGTGTAACTGAAACACCCCTGGAGTTTTGGCTTGACAAATGAGAAAGGTGCAGTTTCCAAGCAGGAAAGTTCCTTTGTTTAGAAGTTGACTCATTTGCATGATCACAGAGTTCTGGTAGTTATAAGCTCTGATTAATATAACAATCATTCAGTGCATTCTATGTGTAATGTCAGTAATGTCCACCAATGTGTGAGTCATTAAACGGCGATTATTTTGATAGGAGAAACCACACAGATGGGGCTACATTTAAAGGTTAGTTCCCCCACAATGAAAATTTTGTCATTAATTACTCATTCCTCACTCGTTCATTTTTGGAACACATATTTTTGATGAAATCCGAGATCTCTCTGACAGACATCAATTTAATTACCACTGTCAAGGTCCAGAAAGGTATTAAAGACATCGTTAAAACAGTCGACGTGACTACAGTGGTGCAACTTTAATTTTATGAAGCGACGAGAATACTTTTTTGTGCGCAAAAACAAAACAAAAATAACAACTTTATTCAACAATCTCTTCTCTTCCCTGTCAGACTCCTACGCAGTTGACGTAGTAAACACAGTGCAGGGCTTCCGTGTTCTGCGTCATCATCACATGCATGAGACGTGTTGCTCACGTGTATAGCATCGGCTAATAATGAGCCGACATTTGGACGTAAACACGGAAGCGCTGCACTGTGTTAATTACGTCAACAGTTTAGACTTGTGCCGATATTCGGTAATGCGATAAATCGCGATAATGAATATGCACGATATTGTAATTGTGGGCAATACCGTAAATAATAATTTGTTACCAATTATTATTTTTTTATAAGGCAATTAAGAATACTTTACCCATCAATCGTATAAAATGCACAACACCGCTGTATTCTGCGTAAAAAGGACACGCGCTCAGATGTAAACAATCCCAACGTGCACGAGAAGCACATGGCGGAACCAGTGAAGGAGACGAGCTGAATGAATGTGCGCGTTCACTCTCTGACAGCAGCATGCAGCTGTTACCACGGAAACCGTGCAAACAAAGTAACTGCGCTAGTGAAGTTTTTAAAATGCTTCAAACAGCCATTCATTTTTTTGTAATCTCAGTGTTGTTCATCACAGCACCAAATACTGAATACTTAAAAAAGACATAAAAGGATATTTATTTTCAAACCTAAACATTGTTATTTATTGTTATTTTAATCTGTACTACAACATGCCCTAATGATTAGAAATGTTCTGATTATTTGTTATTGTTCAGTAAAACTTTGAGACATACGGCTTCATTATTTAACATGTTAATTCATTATCACTAAACTGACAATAAAAATACTTATAAAGTATTAATTATTATTAATTAATGTTAATTTCTTAGTTACTATTTAATAACATTACTAAAATCAAAATAACTTATTTAATGGACCTGAGATAAAACTAACAATGATCAGTTGTGTTTCTAAACTAACATTAACAAAAAATAACACTTTCTGTAACAAATGTAGCTATTGCTCACTCTTAGTTAATGCATTAAATAAAGTGTTATCTGTTGTTCTTTATAGCCTAATTCTTTTGCATTTTAATCTGTTTGAAAATTTCAGTCAGAGTTGTTTTTGTTTTATTGCAAAAAGAGTTCTTAAACCTGTTAAACTATGACAAAAAATGGTTTTGCAACTTATTTTAATACCGTGATAAAAGCTTCATCAATTAATCGAAACATGAAAATTTGATGCCGTCACATGCCTAAAACAATCAGAAAAGTACATTTACAAGTCGAGAAAATAAGAGAAGCACAAACACAGACATCCACATCCATCCTGCACCCATAGGCAGATATAGATAAATATATAATCAAACAAAAGAATGCATGCATATATTTGCTAAATATAATAAAAATATTAATAAGTTACAAATCAGCAAAGACAGTTGGTGTATTCTTGACAAAACTGAATAGAGATCCCAAACTTGGAACCTGTTAGTGCAAAATTAATTTTTGTGTATATAGAAAAGACACCAGTTCTTCAAACCATGAGAAAGTAGGAGGAGATTTAGAGGACTTCCAGTGCAGTAGAATTCACCAATCAGTGAGGCAAATGCTAGAACATTAGTGCATTTCTTAGTGTGTTATCTAGAAACACTGGAACAGCAAAAATAGCAATACAAAATAGCAAAGAACATGGTTTGGAGAAAATATTAATGTTAGAAGACCAAAATTCCTCCATCTCATGTCAGTGTGATTGGCAGGAATCTGTACCTGGAAATAACTTGCTTAGTTTGACATTTGTAAAATGAGTTCTATGGAAAATTCAATCTATGGATTGAATCAAGGTTAGGCTGATACAGGATGATAAAGAATTAACCCTGCCGACAGCATTTTCCCACCGTTCCTGATCCAAACTACGTCCAAGTTCTTTCTCCCATTGATGTTTAAACTGAGAGGTAGATGGCAAAACAGAAGGAAGAATTTAGTTGTATAAAATAGTTATATATACATTTCTCTATTACGCAGTTCTCATATAGAGAAGGTTCAGACAAATCTGGAAAAAAAGGACATACAGAGAATGAACAAAATAATGCACTTGGAAAAAAAAAACTTAAACAAATTAGACTGCAGTATATTAAATTTCTCTGCAAGGTCAGACAAAGATACAAAAACTCGATCAATGAATAGATCAGAAAAACATGAGTCCTCTCTTTTTCCATAGAACAAAAGCCGTGAGTGCCCAAACAAATGACTCTTGCAAACAGGACCATAGAGAGAAGAAGCAGCAAGAATAAAAATTTTGCTTAAATTGCCTCCAAATCCTAAGAGAGGAGCAGTCAACCAAATTTATAGTGTAATTTGAGGGATGACTAGATAGGACTGTGCTTCTATATGGGGGGAATTACTGCATACCAACTGTGAATTTTGCTAATATTTGCCACCCAGTAGTAAATAAAAAAAAATTAAGCAAAGCCAGACCCCCTTCTTTTTTGTGTCTCTGCAGATTTGATTTTACTCGCGTCTGACCTCAACGGACTGAAAAGATTTCCACGTCAAAGAAGCCACACCCAGCTTTTACATAATCGCCATAGACCAATGGTAGTTAAAAAGGTGTTTACCAGTCAAAGCAAACTTTTCCCAAAGAATTGCTTTGGTGAGCCGGTTTGAACTCCCAAAGCAAACTCTTTGGCTTGATTTTGTTACAAATGACGTCACACTTGTTTGTTTTTTTTAGTTTTGCTCAGTTTTTACATAGGGCCTTCACACAGTGAAGACTGCTGTCACTTTAAGACCTAATGCACAATCTGAATATATGGACACACATACGATTTTTCATTTGTTCACTTAGTCACCATGAAATCAAAATTGACAGTTCTTATTTTTGTGGAATATTGCAGTATTTATTATAACTGATTTATCTGTGCAGATCATTATTTTTTAAACTCATGTGAATTCCTCGCTCTTGCAGCAACGTCTCTTCTCTGATAATGTGTTTACTGGAGTGAGGGCGGGGCAACCTGTCATTCACATGATATCGACCAATAGCAAACCACAACCATCCAAAATCAATTCCCACCCTAAATTTTTTTTCTTGCTTGAGAAGCCATTTCACTTATACAAGATATGGCCATTTTGACATAATTGTGTGTGTATTTAACCATTCAAGCCGCAAAAAAAAACTGAATTCGGGATCACATGGCACAGCCGACTCCACTGTACAAAAAACACTGAACAAATGAACATAGTCATAATTCAACATAAAAAAATTAAAAACACTATAAAAATACATGATATTTCTGGCCATCGCAGACAGCAGCAGCGTTTTACAGTGTAATGGTGCAGTGCTGACTGAGTATCTGTAGTTTATTTAAGCTGGTCTGTGTGGCCGCAGGCTGCTTGACTCATGAGTTATAGCCTGCATTTACCAGCAGTAGGGTGCCCTGCTCTCTGCCTTTGTTTTCCATCCCTGCTGTGCGCTTTAATCTTTTACACCATGTGACCACCACCAAAGCTGCAAAAATGCAGGCATATCCACTTTATTTTGCAACATGGAAGTAAAATATTTTCGGTGAATGTGTGAGAATTGATTTATTAGCCGCTATAGGGAAATGAGGAGAAGAAAAACAAAGTGCGGTAAATGGTAAAACTGTTTGCGTTACAAATCAATGTTTATGATTGACAATAATTTAAAATAATATGATAAGAAATAACAGTTTGCAATATCAAGCTGTTTTGTAAAGCTAAAAATAAGTGGAAGTGAATGACACTGGAAGCCTTAAACGTTTAAGTTGTAAATGTTAAATTAAAAATAAGGTGGATAAATGCAAATGAAGTAACATTAAATATACTACATTTACTCTGATGTATTCATCTTTAGCACTTGCATTTTATTGGTTTGCACATCATCCATTCCCTAGGGATTGCGTTGTTGTAACTTGTGTCTGGGATTTTAATTTTTACCATCTGATGTTTAAAATCTGAACATCTTATCAACCTTATCAGTTTTACAGAATGTTCTACTTCAGTGTGCCATGGGAAGTCAAACTAACTTTACTGTACATTTTCTTATTTTGAGATTTATTTTATCTCCTACTCCTTAACAATTCATCAAGCTCTTAATGATTTCAGCCTTGTGATGTCTTAGAATATCTGAAGGCCAGGTTTTTCCCTGTCAATCATCATTAGAACACATTTTACATGTGGAAAATTGTGATTGTGATTGTTTGGTCAGTGATTCAAGAATGTCAAGACTTTAAAGCTCTTGATTGTACTTGCCCTTTATAAAAAAAGTAATTTATTGTAATTGTTTAACTAGCATTTGTTACAATAAGACTATACTTACAGGTAAGACCACTGATGGCTTCTCATTATCATGCTTTTTTTCTTTTTAATCTATAGCATTTGTTATGAAAATGCAAATTCCCGCGATAAACCTCTGGGATTTTGGAGCACCTACTTGTAACAGTAGGTCAACATACCTATTGCGTAATTTGCGTTCTTTAAAGGTGCCATTGAACATTTTTTTTACAAGATGTAATATAAGTCTAAGTCTAATACATTTTTTTTAACTGCCTATGTTGGGGCATAATTAGAAATGCACCAATTCAGGCTGCGGCCCCTTTAATTCCTCATGCTCTCCACCCCCGGAGCTCGTGCTTGCCTTAAACAGCATTTACAAAGTTCAGACAGCTAATATAACCCTCAAAATGGATCTTTACAAAGTGTTCGTCATGCATGCTGCATGCATACATCAGATCATGTGAGTATAGTATTTATTTGGATGCTTACATTGATTCTGAATGAGTTTGATAGTGCTCCGTGGCTAAAGCTAACATTACACACTGTTGGAGAGATTTATAAAGAATGAAGTTGTTTATGAATTATACAGACTGCAAGTGTTTAGAAATGAAAATAGCGACGGCTCTCTTGTCTCCGTGAATACAGTAAGAAACAGTGGTAACTTTAACCTCATTTAACAGTACATTAGCAACATGCTAACGAAACATTTAGAAATACAATTTACAAATATCACTAAAAATATCATGATATCATGGATCATGTCTGTTATTATTGCTCCATCTGCCATTTTTCGCTATTTTACTTGCTTGCTTACCTAGTCTGATGATTCAGCTGTGCACAGATCCAGATGTTAATACTGGCTAATGCCTTGAACATGAGCTGGCATATGCAAAAATTGGGGGCGTACATATTAATGATCCCGACTGTTACGTAACAGTCGGTGTTATGTTGAGATTCGCCTGTTTCCTGGAGGTCTTTTAAACAAATGAGATTTATATAAGAAGGAGGAAACAATGGTGTTCGAGACTCACTGTATGTCATTTCCATGTACTGAACTCTTGTTATTCAATTATGCCAAGGTAAATTCAATTTTCCATTCAATGGCACCTTTAATTGATTCCCTGTCTTAATCTGCCCTCTAGTGGCTAATATCGAATGAGAAAATGCTGCTATCGTCACTTAGCGTAAATAGAACGCATCGCTATTTTCACTTAGTGTAAATAACATCTACAGCTATTTGCACTATAAATTATTATATTTATTAAAAGTATTATATGGAGGCTGTCTTATTGGGAGACCAAAAACCCACCCAACACCTTCCCCTAACCCTACCCAGTAAATATTTTTAATATTATTAAACAATTGTTAGGCAGGTTATTTCCACTTTTAGAATTATTTTCATTTTTATTGAAAATAAATGCCTTTCTGACGTGATATGTGATGGGGAAAATAGAGAAGAGCGAGCTCGGCAAAGGGCGGATTTGAAACCGCGGCGATCGCAGCAAAAGCTGGGACTGTGAGCCAGCACGCTACTGTTGTGCCACTTGTGCGTGTCTTTTATTAAGCTTGATATACAATGAGTTATGCCAAAATAATGACTTCATATTTCAAAATAATGACTTATGTCGAAATAACGACTTATTAGGTTGAAATAAAGAGATGTCGAAATAACGAGTTATGTCGAAATAACAAGATATGTTGAAATAGCGAGTTGTCAAAATAATGACTTATGATGAAATAACGACTTAATATCTCGAAATAACGATGTATTATGCCAAAATAACGAGAAAAGTTTCCTTTTTTTTCTCCCCACCATAAGCTTTCTTCTTTTTTTTCCATCATGCAGTTCAGGGCTTCCGTATAATATAACTATATAAGCCTAGTGAAAAAACTATACCCTTCCTAAAATTCTACAAGTTAGTAAAAATGTACCATGATAACTGTTACTTGAATAAATGATAACTTTGTGGCATGTTTGACTTTCTCCATAGCATTTTAAAGTAGTAAATTCTCAATAGATTTCAAAAAATTAAAATGGGTCTCATATTTTATCATCAACGTCTCGATAGGAATGGCTTGCACAAATCTTATCACTCTTGGTGTATATGGTGATTTGCTTATCAGTCTTATTGGCTTCAGACATTTTGTGTGGATAATTGGTCCTAGTTCAGTTCAGTTAGTTCAGTAATGTTTCCAATAACCATGGGGGGTTGTACTTGCTAGTTTTGGTTATTGGTGGGGGCTACCCCCCCCCCCCCATCCACCTACACCCCTGCGTACTACTCTATATTGAAAACTTTTTTTTCTTTTTTGTCCTGTTTTTACTGCATTAGGTCAAATGGTCCAGAGAAAACTACCACCACAGTCTCAGCTCACCCTACTCTCTGCGCCTGGCATCTGCGGATGCGGCAGGGAAGATCATTGTGTGGGATGTGGTGAGTGGTATGGCTCACTGTGAGATCCAGGAACACACCAAACCTATTCAGGGTAAGAATCCGTTTCACTAAGCTCATCTTCAAATAAACCATCTCTGTGCTGGTTGACCAAGAAATGGGGAAAACAAATTTTATATGAAGTATTTAATATACAGTATACAGACCAAATTTGGGACACACCTCTTAATTATTGAATTAAGACACATTTACAATCAGACAATCAGACACATTTCAGACACATTTACACAGACACATTCAGACACATTTACAGAGACACATCAGACAATCAGACACATTTACACAGTGTATAAAATCAAGCACCTAGCCATGCAGTCTGCATTTACAAACATTTGTTTGAAAAAAAAAAAAGGGTCATTCTGAAGAGCGCAGTGAATGCAAGTGTGATGCTATGATAGGATGTCATTAGGTGTGTGGCAAGATCTCGTGCCAACAGATCTTGCGAGATTAAAATGTCAGGAGATTTCTCGTTGAGGTGGAAAGCTATGACACAGTGGATAGAATATGCCACCGCTACGTTTACTTTACGCCTCCACTGTCATTTTGCTTTTTATAGAAATAAAAACCATTTAATTCAGTTGGGTCACTTCACTCCCATCCAGCTCATCTAACACAAGCTGCAGAGGAAGTCCAGCAGGAATCAGAGTTCACTGATCACATGACGAGAGTAAATGACGAGATGACTGACAAGACCATGGCGGAGGATTTGTTGCACAACAGAGTCTAAGCGTCTGACAAATGTCTTATCTTGTAGAATGTGCGCTCAGCACCGCCACTCCCTATTCACACAGTATGCATGATCACAGAAGTGAAAGTAAAATGCGCACGCATTCAAAAGTAAATTAATTTCACTGCGTTTTGAAAGCATCTTGCTGATGCATGCAAATATCTCCCAATGTGAAAGCTATCTTGGTCGTGTCGTTGTAACCGTCTCTCAGCTCTGTATCATGCTTGAAGAAAAATCTGGTCTCTGTTTGCACTTTGAATATTGAGAGAGTACTTTGATTATGGTTGCACTTATTGTTTGCACTTAATAAGACTAAGAGAAAACTGTTATTCATTTTTATCTATACTGTTTTTATTTCTATGATCATTTTGTGGAAAGGAGTTCAGTTAGGAGGTCAAAAGTTGTAGAAGCTCATAAATCATGTATAGTTCTCAGGTCTGAAGAGACTCATGAAATCATAAAGGAGAGAAGCCATTTAGTTGAGTTTGTGGCAAAATCTTTCACAGTGTTCGAGTATTGTTGTCTTTAATTGCATAGGGTAATTCATACTCAGAAAGTAGAATTGAAATGACATTTATTACTAGATGATTAGTTAAAACATTTCAAATGCACCTGCAGACTATTTTTCTAGTCATGTTTTTCGTCATTGAGGATTTCTTAAAAATACTGTGTAAAAATCTTCTCTCGTCTTGTTCTTTTGAACTCAGTTTCATGTCTCATCTCATGCGCTGTCTCGTCACACCCCAAGATAGATGCCACCTTTGCAATAAGTCAGTTTGTGAAATTTCATCTCTGCTAGATATCCCCAGTCAACTGTAAGAGATATTATTGGACAGTGGAAGCGTTTAGGTAAAGCAGCAATTCAGCCATGAAGCGGAAGACCACATAAACTCACAGAGTGAACTGGTCACCGAGTGCTGAGGTTCGTAGTGCATAAAAGTCGCCAACGTCTTGCTCATTCTATAGCTGTAGATTTCCAAACTTTCACTGCCATACCAGCACAAAAACTGTGCGGCGGGAGCATCATGGAATGGGTTTTCGTGGCTGAGCAGCTGCATGCAAGATTCACATCACAAAGTAAAATGCCAAGTGTCTGATGGAGTGGTGTAAAGCACACCGCCACTGGAGTCTGGAGCAGTGGAAACATGTTCTGTGGGGTGACGAATCACGCTTCTCTGTTTGGCAGTCTAATGGGGGTGAGTCTGGGTTTGGCGGATGCCAGGAGAACGTTACCTGCCTGACTGCATTGTGCCAACTGTAAAGTTTGGTGCTCTACTGGGGCAAAAAATTCCCACAGAAACACTTCAAAACCTTGGGTAAAGCTTTTCCAGAAGTGTGGAAACTTTATAGCTGCAAAAGTGTACCAACTCCACATTAATGTCTATGTATTTAGAATGCATCACTGTTGCTATTGAAGTCCCTGTTGGTCAGGTGTCCCAATATTTTTGTCCATATATTGTATATTAATCATATTATATATGATTTTATTTGATATTTATATAGACTACTAGTCAAAAGTAGTGGATTTGTATCATGAACTTCATCTGATAATGCTCTATGTATGGACTTGTAAATAAATGTATTGATCAAATTTATTTTGAAAAAAATATATTGAAAATTATGAATCTTTGGTGGAAAAAGTTACACACACAAGAACATTTACTCAGGGTTTGTAAAGGGTGCTTGAAGTACTTGAATTTGACTTTTTTAAATTTAAGTCCTGGAAAAACCCTTGAAAACAGCCATATTTATGAAAAGGTACTTGAAAAGTGCTTGAATTATTAAACAAAAGGGATACGATGGTTTTATTAATAAAACAATCTTTTCACACAAAATTAATGCTGCAGCCATCTTATATAGATACAGAGTCATTTTGCATGGCTATGAGCATGATATTGTTCATAAATATCCAAGTAAATAATACAGCTTTCATTCTTTAGGTCAATCATATATTCGTTGGGAAAAAATCAGTTTGAATAAGGAAAGCGATATGTTTGTCATATTATCCTTTCATTGGTTAAAGTTACCACAGTCATTGCATGTGTTGCACTCTATTTGTACCAATTTTTTGTTTTTATTAGTTTATTTTTATTTTTATTTATTTGTTATTTTATATTTATCTTTTTTAGAATTTGAAAGAATTGAAGATTTTTTTTTTCTCAGTACAGTAAAGAATGAGAATTTTTTTGTTTGTTTTTTTTTGCATTACTGTGATGAGAATTAGGACCAAATTTGTCAGTTGGTGGAAATTGTAAGAAAGCTTTATTTTCAAGCATAGTATAATTTTTTTAATTTGTTTTTGTGCCTGACATGTCCTTGAAAAGCTTTGTGAGATTAACTCCAGCTGAATTGGTCATTCCAGACTTACTCTTTTTTTATTGAAAGCTGTTGTACCACCAGTTTGTAATTTTTGTCAGACCCCTCTGTCTAGAAAATATATTTTGTTGGAATGTACTGCTTTGAATGTTACTAGGCAACGTTTTTACAAAAGAAGTTCTTTAATGGATGTTTTTAAAAATGTTTAATCAGGAATTATCTAATATTGAAATGAAAAATCTTATATAATGTTTGTTATATTTATGTGAGTTGGTTATCAGCTGTTGTTTTTTACTACTACAGTGCTAAGTCTGTTTATTTAATTATTTTTAATATATTGATCTTGCCATGAAAATAGCCATAGTGGCAATAACTAAAAAATAAACAAACTTCCAGAAAACAAAAGAATTAATTAATGCAAATATCTCCTCACTTGTGAACCTTGCATCAGATATGGACTGGCTGTGGGCTCAGGATGCTTCACGTGATCTTCTTCTGGCTATCCACCCTCCCAACTATATTGTTCTGTGGAATGGAGACACTGGGACCAAGCTGTGGAAGAAGAGCTATGCTGAGAACATCCTGTCTTTCTCCTTTGACCCCTTTGAGCCCTCCAATCTGGCATGTGTGTATTCTATCACATTTTTAATAGTAACTGGTGATGCGCACTTGCGTAGACAGTTATTAGTGATGTTCAAATTGCAAACTAATTGTTCTTTTGAGTTTATTTATTTCTTTGATATGTGCAAACTAATTCACACAGCTTGGACACTTTGTTGTAATGAAAAAAAAAAAAAAAATCTAACAAAAATTGAATTTTCTCACAAATCTTTCTCAATAATTAATCCCATTGTTATTTCTCACTCAATACAATGTTGGAATAACTTTAAAAATCACCAGTACTTTACTGAACCTTTCAACATTGCAGCACTGGTTGCAGTACCTGTGTTCAGTACCAAATGGAATTGTACATCCTGAATAAAAGTCATTATTAGTGCATAATATATGGTTTATTATATTTTAATGAAGTAACTATCCATTTGCTAAACTGTTTCTCTAATTTCTGCTGTTTATTCCTTCCTGTCTGTGTCATAGTGCTGACCAGTGAGGGTATAGTGTTCATCACAGATTTCTCTCACTCTAAACCGCCGGGCAGTGGAGGCAAGAAGGTTTATATTGCCAGTCCTCATTCCAGCCCCGCCCATAGCAAACCTGCTGCGGCTCAACCCACCGGTGCCAAGAAAGCCCTCAATAAGGTCAAAGTGCTCATCACCAATGAGAAACCCACGTGAGTCTAGCACACCCCTGTCCAAACACCATAGGATTCTCAGCAGCACATACTGAATGTTTGAATGACGATTTGAAAGAAGTTTCAAAGAGAGTTTTGAGTATTTCCAGTTTCCAGTATTTCCATTAGAAGTATGTTTGACCTTGTATTATCTTTGTTTTTAACTGGGTGGGAATGGGGCTGAAAAAGAGCTCAGGACCCTTGCTTAACTCAGTATTTTTAGTGTAAATAGTTGTTACATGCTATTTATACTTAGTGCAAATAGTGGCAGATACCATTTGCACCGCAGTGTATTATAGTATATTTTAATAAAACAGTATGCTCAATAATGTGCAATAATAACAACATATTCAGTGGATGTGAGTATATTTATTAAAATAATAAGTAAATGCTGCCTTATTAGGATATTACTTGCCCCGTCCCTAAAGCTCCTACCTGTTAGGAGAACAGAACCTGATGACACAATTAGTGTGACAACAACAAACCACAACTTGCTCCTCACCCCCACGTGTTCCAATACTCGTGCACGAGTATTGGAACACGAGTGTTTGTTTACCACCGGCATTCGTGAAATCTGAACAAAGGGTATGCTTAATTAACATTTTTCACTTGCATGTGATGTCCTTTTATTTTATTTTGCTTTTGCATTGGTCTGCGCTTTTAGAGACAAACAGTTAAAAGCAATATAAAGCTTGAGACCCCTGTGATCTGTTGAGCTTCATCTGAATATCTCTCCTGTCCAGCTGTTTCTGAATGTAAGATTGCATCCTGCATGACTGATCCGAGTCTTCTCTGTGATTTCTGCATCTTCATAAGCTTTAATATAATAATACATTTTGAAATGAAATATGTTATGCAGACCCAATGCTCTGCAGCTACAGGAACACTGTTTGCCTGCTAGATTAATGCACAGATAGAAGTGGGTTGAGGCAGATGCTTATTTTCAGCGAGAGTGGGGGATGGCCATGGATCTGTCTGACTGTCTCTGTCCTCTCTGACATTCAGTCAATCAAACTATATTTGTCTGTTTGATTCCTCCTGATTCATCTTTCTGATCTTCTTCCATCTATGTGCACATTGTTCTGCTCTATGATGTCAGTGGGAGTTTTTCATGTGGTTTTATACTCCATCGATCGTGTCTCTCGCTGTCTGAATGATAGGAGGTCTTAGTGGAGCACCTCGTCTCACTCTCCTTCTGTTCACTGCTTTCTTATTAGCAGTCGGGTTTCCCCAACCCACGTCCCATTGCCTCCTGCAGTTTGATTGATTCACCTTATTCCCAGCATTGATTTCCATCCTTTAAACTAGAAGAAAGCCCCCTTCAGATCTCATTAGTTTACCATTAGTCCTGCGGTATAGATGAAATGAATAGCGAGAGAGCAACAGACACAACTGTAGAGTGTATTTTAAAGGTGTTTTTTTGTTTTATAATTTTACTCTTTCCCTCTAAAGTCCACTTTTAATAGCAGTCAAGTTTTGCACCAAAAATAGTCATCATTTAGTTTTTCATGACCATTTTGCTCCCTCTTTCTGGCACTTACAGAAGCCTCTTCTGATGCTGCGTCCAAAATCGATTACTTCTCTAATAGCATGTGAAAAACAGCATTCCATGAGAGCAGTATGTTTGTAAAAAATGGATGACCGAATACTTTCGTTGAGATTCTCAAGTGTGCATTCAATGGACACTTTACTATCCCATGAGCTCACAGGAGGGGATTTATGAATTTAGGTGAAGCGACAAAACTGACCCTGGTAGGTCACATGATAATGACAACATGGTGGATGTAGTACATCTTGGGTTGCCACCTTCAGTGTGGCAAAATAAGGGACTTCCATTGACGCCAACCCCCCCTCAAGTAAAAAACAATCAAACAAAAAAACACTGGCTGACTTGAAGGACACAAATAAATGAGATAAAAACTGAATATTTCACCACATTACAACCTGACAGATAAAACATGGGGAAAAGTATGTGAATTTGTAACAGAATACATTTAATATTATTTTACATTTGATTATTTTATCAATCTTTATAGAATTCTATCAGGACATGCTTCAAAAAGTAATTCTGTCTGGAACAATTTATCACTTTTTAGACAATTCTGCAGCTGTTTCTTGGGTGGGATGAATTTTTAATGTTTAATTAATTTACTTAAATGTAATTTTTTTTTGTCCCTTTTCTTAAATTGTTTATGACAAGATTATTTATTAAGTAACCTAAGCGATAAAATATTAAATTTATTAAATTCAATTTTTTAGAATCTTAATAACATTCTAATAATAAGATATTTATAATCTTAATAGCAATCTAAATAACATTATTTATAATGTTAATTAATGATCTGTCTAAAAATGTCATTATTGTCTGTCTACCAAGCTCTGATAATGTATGGAATATTATATTAATAGATAATAATGTACTGTGAGGAACTGAAAATACTTTTCAGCAAACTGTGCAGTTCACCCTTATAACTTCCCCCCCACATGATCTTGAGACTCCAGCGCTATTGAAATATAAAGACACTAAAACGCACAAATGAGCATCTCTACTACTTATTTTGAAATTGATGTCTTTTTAATTGATATTAGTATTCTCCACACTGCAAAATCCTTGCAAAAAATGCAAAAATGTTTATTCAGCTGTGTTACTTACGCCTGTTACCCCTACTGGGTCATAGGCCGCCGACAAGGGTTCTCCAGGCATCCCGGTCCTGGGCCAGTCTCTCCAGCTGTCCCGACCTGTACTCTTGACATCGGCATCCAGGTCCCGGCTCCATCTGTTTCAGCCTCTCTTTCTTTTCCCTTGGGGGTTCCATGTCAAGGCTTGTCTAGTGATGTTGGAAGCCAGTTTACAGAGAGAGTGTGTCCTAACCTCCAGCGACGGTGGATGATCTCTTTGTCTGCTGGTTTTTGGCTTGTGCGCTGCCAGAGTTCCTGGTTGCTGATGGTATCGGGCCATCTGGAGAATGCGCCACAGACATGTTAATAAATGTCTGTATCTTTTTGGTGGTGGTTACAGTGGTCCTCCATTTTTCAGTGCCATAGAACAGAACTGACTTCACATTTGTGTTAAACACCCTAATCTTTGTTTTCATTGGCGTTGCTTCCATCCTGTTTATTTACGATGCTGCCAATTTATGTGAAGTCGTCCACGTCCTCTAGCGGTTCCCCTTCTAGCACGATGGGTGATGTGTTGGTAGCTGTGTAGACCTATGTAAAATGCAGGACAAATTGCATCCTATATTGATTTGATTGATTATATTCATACTACACACATTCATGCAAATAGAACATACTTTTTTAACGGTCGACTCGCGAAGCAAATTCAAATTCCAATGTATTACCTACTCAGACAGTGATTTTGTACGCACCATGAGTATTTCTCACTCACCACTACAGTGTGTTATGGATGGTTGTTAGGTGGACGGTTACTGGCTCAAGTCAAAACATTCTAGTTGATATGGCTTAGAAATTTTTGCCCATTTCATAATTCTAGGAAAATGATCGTAAGTCACAGAGTAATAGCACACCTTTCTTCAACAAGCTGCATCATTTGAAGTTAGGTTTGTTAAAATCCCTAATCCAAAGTTTGAGCAACAGTAATAGTTATGCTCATCCTACAACACATAACAAAAACTAGCAAGGAATTTAATAATGAATTGTTGAAGCCAATAGCCTTGTGGGCAGCGATCTGACATACACTCGGGCAGCCTGAGTTTGAATCCCAGTTCGTGGTTCATTCCTATCTCACTCTCCCACTGCACTTCCTGTCTGCTATCCATACTGTCCTCTATACAAAAGTTTCTGCAGCAAATGCATTTGCAGCTTTTGACCTTTTAAGTAGTGTTTTAACCATAGACTTTTAGTATAGGACCTACAGTGCCTTGCCCTTCTACATTGTAAAGGCCAGGTCTACGAAGAGTCCTGGTTGTTCCAAACTTCTTCTATTAAGAATTATGGAGGCTACATGCTTTTGTGAACCTTCAATGCAGCAGAATGTTTTTTGTAGTCTTCCCCAGATCTGTGTCTCAACACATTCCTGTCACTAAGCTCTGCAGGCCGTTCCTTTGACCTCATGGCTTGGCTTTTGCTCTGATTTGCATTTTTTAGCTGTTAGATTGAGAGGTGTGTGCCTTTCCAAATCATGTCCATTAGGGCTGGGCGATAAAACGATAATGATATGTATCGCGATAGACACGTGATCGATATCAATAAAAAATGTGTTCGATAAAACTTTCAATATTTTTTTTTATTCTTCGTCGGAAGAAAACAGAGGTTGCGAAGCAAGTTTGTTTGCATTAACAAAGGCACTCGCTCTCTGGTAACCTAGCAATGTAGGGAGTGACACGCTAACAGCCAATCATGTAACAGTATCATGTTTGTTGCGCCATATCGTTGTCTCGTGCTGTTCTGCTGGATTCCTCTTCAGTAACAGGCGACTGATAAGCAGAAAATGAGTGCCGCAGCGAGCGAGGAAATTGTAAATAAAAGAGGAAAAGTCAGCTCACCAGTATGGCAGTTTTTTGGATATTATAAGTCTGACCATATAGTCAGACCAATGTCGTCTGCAAATTATGCAAGACCACGAACTTGATGTACCAACTTAGCCGCGCTCACCCTTTGGAGCACAGCCGTATTCAACCAACAACATTGGTAGCTGCATTATTATTTGCACTATTTTATTACACTTTATTAAGCATTTTCTTTCATTTTGTACCTTAAATGTTAAGAGATAATTGTTAAGTGTTCATTGTGACTTTAGACTTATGTTTACATTTCAATTATTTGAGTTTTCCATGGTTGTTGACATTTCTTTCTTAATAACTGAGGGGATTATGATGAGAGGAAGGTTAATTTTAAAATAAAAATGTTTAAATGTAATATATTTTTCTCCTGGTCCTTATTTTAAGTGGGTCGTAAAAAATATCAATAATTATCGATATCGACCGATATGAAACACTGATATCGTGATACAGTTTTCAGCCATATCACCCAGCCCTAATGTCCATTCAGTTGAATTTGCCACAGGTTAACTCCAATCAAAGTGTAGAAACATTTCAAAAATAATCCAGAAAGGGCTAAATTTCAAGTGTCCCAGAAAAGGGTATGAATACTTATGCATTGAAATTGAATCAGTTTTTTTTTTTTATTAATTTGCAAAGTTATCACACATCTGTGTTTTGTTTTATCATTATGGTGTAGATATATTTTTTTGCGCTGTACATACAGTTTTGCTCATAAGTTTTTGTACCCCTTGCAGAACATACAAGACAAAATAAAAGAGATCATTTAAAATCACTTTTTTTAGGGCTGTCCTGAATAAGCTGTTTTTGAATAAGCTGAATTTACACAAGTTAAAAAGTTTACATACCCTTGAATCTTAATGCTGTGTCTTATTACCTGGATGGTCAGTGACTGTTTGTCCTTGTTTGTCCTGAGTACTTAAACTGCCTGCTGTTCTTTATAAAAATCCCCCAGATCCTGCAGATTTTTTTTTTAGCATCATCTGCAAATTTGAACTCGTTTACATCAGATTTATCTTTTCACACTGAGGATAATTGAGGGAATAACTATTACAAAATGTGAAAACATTCACTGATGCTCAAGAAGGAAGCATGATGCATTAAGTCGGGGGGTGTAAACCTTTTTTAATCGGATGATCGGGTAAAATTTTAGTTAATTTGTCTTCTTGGAAACATTCACATATCTTATGTAGCTTCTGAAGGGCAGTGCTAATTGAAAAAATATGATATTTAAAAATAATAAGAAAAAAGTTATTATTCAAAAGTTTAACCAAGAAGCAACAATCTGTGCTGATTAATCAGCAAAAAATGATCTTTCTTGTTGAGCACATCTTAAGTGTCTGTGTGACCTGAGAACAGAATCTTCCTAGCTTATTTACACATTCATTCAATTAGGAAACTCACAGACTCTGTGGCATCGGTGTCATATCACTTTTGTATATAGTGGTGCATCCACGGCATCACCGCTTCCCACTGAAAGAAGCCTAGCAGAAAGAGGAGCATGGCAGGCTATGCAGCATCCATGCATACTAGACATTCTCTTTTATAGGTTCACTATTTGAGAGGAGGCTACACCTATAGTAGAGTGAGATCTAACACCTAGAGCCAAACTGCACAACTTATAGGCCAGAGGGATGGCATCTCTTATTCAGTGTGACATCCTTTGCTTTGGAGCAACTAGCCCTTTGCAACCCCCACCAAAACAAATGAAGCTGTTCAGATTTATGCCACTTGCTTGTGCGGTCAGCGTAAATCTTCAGTGCCCTTACTGGGCAAAGCTTATGCAGTCTCTCATCGGGTGAAATCGAAGCATGATGTTCTCGCTGATAAATCTTGTATGAGGGATGTTAAGGCCAGTTACAAAACCAGCTTTAGAGTCAGAAATGTTTCTAAAACCAACTCCATGGGCTCAAACAAATACCCTGAAAGACCACAGACAGGTCTCATGAACCGTCCCATCCCCTCAACTGTCCCATAATGTGCATAGAACTAGAACAAGTGAATGTTAACCCAAAGACATATTCCCTGAAAGACAGACTCTGGAGGGTGGCACAAACAAGAGCAAATACACTTCAGCAGTATAACTGTGGGGGATCAGTAGCGCGATGGAGATCTTTGGCAGCCTCCAGGGTCAAACCAGCTCCTTCATCCATGTCCTTGAGAAGATATGCTTGGTAACCCTGTGACATAGTGATAGGGCCCTATTTTAACGATCAAAGCACATGGTCTAAAGCGCACGGCTCAAGTGCACTCAGGGGTGCATTCACAGTTGTAGTTTGGTTCGTTTGGTCCGGACCAAAAAAGAAAAAATAAACATTTTATCCAGGTCTGATTAGTGTTCAGATTGGCAATTTTATCATCGAACCAAAAGATACCAAACCTAAAGGCAAAGGGATACATTCACAACCTGATTGGTCGGATTGCCTATTTTGAGACGGAACTTAACGGACATCTAAAACAATGCTGTGTGCTGAGATAAATGTGCTTGTTGTGTGTGTGCAGCCTGCATATGATGGTATTTTTCCCAGCTGGGAACTCGTGAAGAGCTTATAAAATGTGTAAAGTAGTCAAAACAGCGGCGGGAATCCATCCGTCATACACACAAATGATCTGCTGCGTGGAGATGCGCGTCTGATACCTGTGATGGGCAAACTCGCGACTATGACAAGAAAAAACGTTATGCGTGAGGATTCTGTCCTTTTTAGGGTCTCATCTTCCTGTTTTTGGTTCGTTTACATGTCTTCGAACTGCACCAGAGTTCGTTTGGATTCATTTGAACATGTGTGAACGCTGCCATCCGAACCCTGGTGCACACCAAACAAGTGGACCAAGACCACTGAAAAGATGGATCTCGGTCCGCTTGTTTGGTGGGTACCAGGGTTCGGATGGCAGCATTTACACGTGTTCAAATGAATCGTACCAATCGCACCAGGGTTTGTTTTAATGTAACATAATTTAATAAGCGTGAACACACCCTCATAAACCAATCAGAATCTCATCTCCCATTCCCTCTAAAAGCCAGTTGCACTCACGACATGACGGATTCTTTATTTACATGGCAGAATTTGCAAGTTGAAAAACTCAACTTACAGAACAAGCGCAGCGCCATTTCCGTTTTTTCCTTAAGTTGAATAGGGAAGGTATAGGACATCTAGCGTAAGCTTTTTGAAGAATGCGGAATTGCGTTCTGGTGGAAGCACTTTGTGATGCGATCATTTGTGTCTATAAAGCATATACATTTTCATTTTTTTTAAGAAAATGACAGATTTGAAGCTGCACTGAAACTGTAATTTTGACCTTTAACCGTTTGGAGACCAATGAAGTCCACTATAAGGAGAAAAATCTTGGAATGTTTTCATCAAAAACATTAATTTCTTTTCGACTGAAGAAAGAAGGACATGGACATCTTGGATGACATGTGGGTGAGTAAATTATCAGGATATTTTTATTTGAAATTGGACTAATTCTTTAAGAATAAGAAATCAGAGGCGAGATGGTGCGGGCGCCCCAATACATAGTGTGTGCAATGTGACAGCGCCATTAGCCAGTGAATTGGCGTTTGTCGATATAGGCTTCAGACAGGCAGTACAACCCAGGGGTGTTCCTTAGCATCATCTGCTGCTGCAGCATCGGTGAACCTATGAAAGAGAACATAATGTCTGTGTATTTTTAGCTGTAGTCATTAGTTTATTCACTTCACTCTGCCTACTCTGCTTCAAGCAATTTTGTAAACAAGGATGATAGTTGGGTCAGCTTTGACTTTGGGTTTTAATGATGCTGTCGCTGTGGGTAGTGTGTATTTTTCCTCGTTATGGAATAAAGCCTGATATCTGTCCCTGGTTTTTCTTTTCACAAGCTGAAGGCCACACAAGCCTCGAGGGCCCTTTTTGGACAAAACTTGCCTCTGTAGCGTAAAATTGACAAAGTGGTTGCTAAAGAAGAACAAGTGTGTGTATGTGTGCGAGAGCAAGAGCATACTTGTGTTCTTCTGACTGCACATGTAGGAGTGAAGGATGAGAAACTGCTCAGGGGACACTGTTATGGAGGACCACAGTTTCTAATATAAGCTCAGAATTTCAAAGAGCAGCAGCAGATCTGAGACCTGACACATCCCACACTCCCTGCCAACATTGACTTACTTCCTGCTCTTAGTTCCAAACAAATCCTTTAATCATGATTTTTGTCTTACACTTCCATCTGGCATTTTAAGCCTGATAATTTTAAAATGGCCATACAGATAACTAGGGACTACGGAGTCTGCAAGAATATTTTCTCCTGCATGCTGTTCTTTTCTCGGAGTTATGTGGTCAAATGTGACATGGAAATATGTATTGAGATTCACACAATTTTTTGACTGATTTTTATCATATATTAGATGCATTATATTGCCAAAAGTATTGGGACACTCCTCCAAATCATTGGATTCAGGCATTCTAATCACTTCCATGGCCACAGGTGTATAAAATCAAGCACCTAGGCATGCAGACTGCTTCTACAAACATTTGTGAAAGATCAACTGTTAGTGGTATCATAACAAAGTGTAAGCAATTGGGAACAACAGCAACTCAGCCACGAAGTGGTATGCCACATAAAATCGCAGAGCAGGGTCAACGCATGCTGAGGCGCACAACGCACAGAAGTCGCCAACTTTCTGCAGAGCAGGACTCTAGAGCAGTGGAGATGTGTTCTCTGGAGTGAAGAATCACGCTGCTCTGTCTGGCAATCCGATGGACGAGTCTGGGTTTGGCGGTTGCCAGAAGAACGGTACTTGTCTGACTGCATTGTGCCGAGTGTAAAGTTTGGTAGAGGGGGATTATGGTGTGGGGTTGTTTTTCAGGGGTTGGGCTTGACCCTTAAGGCCAATTCACACCGCCCCAACAAACACCGACCAACGAGTGACATCTGACTGGGAAAATTCCACAACTACATAACCATGTTAACAATATTGTCAGGCAAGTTTATTATATTAATAATATAGTATCATATATATTTTCATTGTATTAAAGTATTGAGGCAAAACAAAAATACCTGAAATCCGAAGCGCTGTAGCCATCGATCTGATCGTAACCTATTGGTTGGTACACACGTTTTTAAACTTTTTTTTTTTTTTTCGCGACATTTTTATTAATGAGACCCATAAGCATATACAACCATGTAGCTAAACAAGCCAAAACGAATTCTTAAAAACGGAACTGAAGGTAAACCTGCGTTGCTCTCATAGTGGTTAACATTACCTCTCTCTTTCGGTGAAGTGGAGCAGCTGATCTTGCTGAATGGCACGGATTGTACTATGGACTATTGTACCTTTTTATATATTTTTATTTTTTTAACTGTATTTTATTTTTTATAACGAACAAGCTGCAATGTCACGTTTCAAGTACTTTGTTGTGTGTGAGGTGCGGGCGTGATCAAACAGCCGTCTTTGCAGGGGACTTGCCTCATCGTCATGGCAACGGTTCATGATCAGGTCAGATTACATCAGAGTTTGTTGCCGTTTGTTGGAAAACTGTTCACACCGCGCAGACATTCCACAACCCGACAAACGCCGATTAAACATGTTCAGTCGGGTGAAAACCGACTCCGACCAACGCCAACAAACGCCAACAGACGCCAACAGGGGTTTCACACCGATCCAACAAACTCCAACAGATGAGTTTGTTGGCGTTTGTTGGCTGTTGTCGGGGTGGTGTGAATTGGCCTTTAGTTCCAGTGAAAGGAACTCTTAATGCTTCAGCATACCAAGACATTTTGGACAATTTCATACTCCCAACTTTGTGGGAACAGTTTAGGGATGCCCCCTTGCTGTTCCAACATGACTGAGCACCAGTGCACAAAGCAAGGTCCATAAAGACATGGATGAATGAGTTTGGTGTGGAGGGACTTGACTGGCCTGCACAGAGTCCTGACCTCAACCCGACAGAACACCTTTGGGATGAATTAGAGCGGAGACCTTCTTGCTAATATCACTGCCTGACCTCACAAATGCACTTCTAGAAGAATGGTCAGAAATTCCCATAAACACACTCCTAAACCTTGTGGAAAGACTTCCCAGAAGAGTTGAAGCTGTTTATAGCTGCAAAGGGTGGGCCAACTCCATATTAAACCCTACGGATTAAGAATGGGATGTCATTAAAGTTCATGTGCATTTAAAGGCAGGCGTCCCAAAACTTTTTGCAATATTGTGTATATATATAATGTACTGTACTGTACTGTACTGTTTTGTTTATGTTTACACAATGAGTTGTCAGTTCTGCATTTGAATCATTTAATATGGTTGTGTTCACTCACAGTTTGATTAATTACCACATTTGGCCCACACTATTTTTTTTTTTTTTATTGCTTGTAATATGTTTCTTCTTTATTACTGACTATTTGCTTGAATGTTTTGAAACTATATTTAGTTCATACCGTTGTTTTCATTTATTATTAATTTGTAATAATTAAAAAAAAGTATTTATAATCAAACAATATAATATAATAATGTTTTTAAATTAATTATTTATAATAATAAAACATTTTAGACTAGGAATGGTTTTGGAATCAGATCGTGACACCCAGAATCGAAATCAGATCGAATATTGAGTTGCCTGAAGATTCCCACCCTTACTCAAGATATTACGGCACATTTCAGTGTCTTATTTAATTGCTCAGATGTCCTCAAAAGTGAAAGAAAAAAAAAAAAACACTGACAACTCTGTCAAGGGAGCCAGCACACTGCTGCTGACTGCTTGGTATTCTTTTACAGGAATATTACAATGCCGCCTGCAACTAGGCAAGATGAATGTTGTTAATAGCTGTTTTTACTTAGTTTTTTTGTTGTTGTTGCTATTCTAGAAACAATTTTACATTTCTTTTTTTTCCATCTGCATGTTTTCACTCATGGATTTTGAAAGCAACTGGATCCCAGCATGTGTAATTTATACATGCTTTTGTTTGTTTCATCTATGGTTCTCCCAGAGCAACATTAGCGTGTGTCAGGGTTATGTACCAGTTTACAGTGGGAGAGATGATCATTTCTGGGGCTGCAACAACAAAATGATAAAATTAATAATAAAAGATAATGGAAAAAATTTAGTCTGCATGCTGTGCATGGAAAACATCTGCCAGTCACTTAATTTTACAGTAGTGTAAAAAGCATTGCCATGGACAAAACATATGTTCCTGTTCATTTTCTGTTTCATGTAAGTTATTCACAGACAGTCCATGCATCATTTAAATACATACACACATATAACATGTTAAGAGGAATAAAATGGACTAAAAGAAAACATGCAAATCTATTAAAACTCTAATATAATGGCAAAGCTGCAGAGGCTAATACAGAGAATTGCAATTACGATGAAATGAAGGTTTGGATAACTTTCTCTAAATCATGAAAAGACAAACATTTTGAGTTTAGAAATATTTTGTAGCTGATAAAAGCTATTCTTAACAAATAAAAGTATTGGTTAAGCAAAGTTCATAGTCAAGAATAACAGCCAGATTTCTTACCTGGGGGGAAAGAGAAGGAAAATGCTTGCCAGGCTCATTGGTAAGATCACCTCTAGATTTCATGGGTAATTATTTCTGAATAATTACCCATGAAATCTTTATTTCTGTTTTGTCCTTAAGTTTGAGAATTTATTAGACAACCACTTTTTTTTTTTTTATTGCCATAAAGACAGTCCGGCAAAGGCTGAATAGTCACCTGCTTTCAAAGTAGAGCTGAGTGTTGTCCACATAAAAATGAAAAGAAGCATTATGCTTTCTGATAATACTCCCTATAGGGCAGCATATATAAATTAAAAAGAAGTGGGCCCAATATAGAACCCTTAGGTACACCACTTACAGTAGAAGCTGAGGAAGAAGTAAACTTAACCAGCGCTATGAAAGTCCTATTTTTAAGATAAGACCAAAAGCACTGTAAGCCTTTTATGCCGACCCAATGTTCTAAACGACGAAGGAAGATACTTCTTATGATCAAAAACAGTCAAAAACAGGCAAAATGGTGTCTGTCACTTAATATTAACTTCTTGTTTACTGAATTATTGTATAAAATCAATATCACATTTGCAATCATGCTGATATTTGGGGGAAACGCTTTTTTTGTGATGTTGCTTAACTATATCATATAATATAAAATACAAAAAATCAGATTTAATTTGAAATGTCACACTTGTTCGTTCTTGAGTTTTGCTTGAATCAGAATAGTGGGTCCTTTGACCAAACTCAATATAACATATTGACACTGACTATCAATGTCCTGCAGAACACATTCAAAACATAGTTGGCCTTCATAAAAAACAAAACAAAAAACTAAATAAAATGAGTGGAAATGTGTGTAGGCTTATTAAAGGTGCCCTAGAATCAAAAATTGAATTTACCTTGGCATAGTTGAATAACAAGAGTTCAGTATATGGAAATGACATACAGTGAGTCTCAAACACCTCTGACCTCTGAAAAACAGGCGGATCTCCACATAACACCAACTGTTACGTAACAGTCGGGATCATAAATATGTACGCCCCCAATATTTGCATATGCCAGCTCATGTTCAAGGCATTAGACAAGGGCAGCCAGTATTAACGTCTGGATCTGTGCACAGCTGAATCATCAGACTAGGTAAGCAAGCAAGAACAACAGCGAAAAATGGCAGATGGAGCAATAATAACTGACATGATCCATGATATCATGATATTTTTAGTGATATTTGTAAATTGTCTTTCTAAATGTTTCGTTAGCATGTTGCTAATGTACTGTTAAATGTGGTTAAAGTTACCATCGTTTCTTACTGTATTCATGGAGACAAGAGCCGTCATTATTTTTATTTTTAAACACTTTCAGTCTGTATAATTCATAAACACAACTTCATTCTTTATAAATCTCTCCAACAGTGTGTAATGTTAGCTTTAGCCACGGAGCACTATCAAACTCATTCAGAATCAAATGTAAACATCCAAATAAATACTATACTCACATCATCCGACGTATGCATGCAGTATGCATGACGAACATCTTGTAAACATCCATTTGAGGGTTATATTAGCTGTGTGAACTTTGTAAATGCACTGTATTATAGTCGGGAGCTCGGGGGGGCTGGGAGTGCGCAATTTAAAGGGGCCGCAGCCTGTATCGGTGCATATTTAATGATGCTTCAAAATAGGCAGTTAAAAAAATTTATTAAAAAAAATCTATGGGGTATTTTGAGCTGAAACTTCACAGACACATTCAGGGGACACCTTAGATTTATATGATATCTTGTAAAAACTGGTTCTAGGGCACCTTTAATCTACAAATCCATTGATTCTTTTTTCCTCACTAGCATTCATCAACCTAGAACCTTTTAGTTTCCTGTAAGACTTATAACTATCTTGATTCACAGAAATTGAGTTGTTTTCCAGTTTTTTGTGCATCTGATGGTCAATGAATAAACAATGGGCATGTAGTTTCACAATCCAATTGAGCCATTCGATTTTTTTTTATGGGTAGGGGTTGGTTCTGCATATGGACGATAAATGTTGCATCTTGCATCACTTCTCTATGTAGAAGTGAAAGATGCCAGCAGACAAAAGGTTTTAATTGTTGCCTTTTTTTTTTTTTTTTATAATATTAGATTGCTTCCCTTTGCATTTCTTATGGAAAATTTCATGTTGAATAAAAACAATCATCATATAATGACTGGAGTACAATGGAAGCACGAAAAGAAAGTAGTGAAAAAGTGACTCCACCAGTTACACCACAGCAATTGGCTACACAAGACCATTTAATATTGAACACCTTTGGATAAAGATGCATAGTGATCTGATTTGTGTTGTAGAATTGTACGCAAAAGCTGGTTGGGCCATAGATAAGCATTTGAAGCAGGCAGGATAAATTGAAGTTTTAATGTGACCTGGCTATGTGTGTATGTTTGTTTGCAGGGCTGAAGCAGTGACTCTTAATGACTGTCTCCAACTGTCATACCTGCCATCTAAGAGGAACCACATGCTGCTGTTGTACCCCAGAGAGATCCTCATCCTAGACTTGGAGCTCAGTCAGACCGTTGGAGTGGTCGCCATCGAGCGCTCCGGTGTGCCTTTTATACAGGTGTGTATGTGGGAATGTAAGAGACTGCATGCCTGTAATAGAATGGGTACCTTTTTCAGTTTGATAAGGGGTTAGTTCACCCAAAAAATATCCCATAATTTACTCACCCTCATGCCATCTTAGGTGTATATGACTTTCTTCAATCAGCCAAACACAATTGGAGTTATATAAAAAAATATCCTGGCTCTTCGAAGCTTTATAATGGGAGTTAATAGTAGATTTTGAAGCTCAAGAAAGTGCATCCATCCATCATAAACCTACTCCATACGGCTCCAGGGAGTTAATAAAGGCCTTCTGAAACGAAGCGATAGGAAAGAAAAATATTATCCATATTTAAAACTTAATAAACTATAATCACTGGCATCTGGAAACAGCCATCCACATGTTTACGAGAGAGTCGAGTTCCGGCCGAAGGGGTGACCTCTGACCCGACGTATGATGTATCTCCTCTTATATCAAAATCCTCCAACATTTTTCTTTAAAATTTCTTGTTTTAGACTTCTAATTCATGACCAGCATTTTGTTTTGCTCTATCTTCTGCACCTCTGTGTTCGTCAATTCTCACCTGAGCTTCCACGATGCCTTTGTCATACATCTGGCCAGAGGTCACCCTCTTCCCCCTGGAACTCGACTCTTACTCGTGAATGTGTGGAAAGCTGTTACCCGAAGCTAGAGATTACAGTTTACAAAGTCATAAATATGGGTATTTTTCTTACAAAAACCCATCACTTCTCTTCAGAAGGCCTTTATTAACCCCCTGGAGCTGTATGGATTACTTTTATGATGGATGGATGTGCTTTTTTGGGCTTAAGAATTGAGGGTCTCATTCACTTCCATTATAAAGCTTGGAAGAGCCAGGATATTTTTAATATAACTCTGATTGTGTTTGGCTGAAAGAAGAGAGTCGCAACTAGGATGGCTTGAGGGTAGGTATATCATGGAATAATTTTCATTTTTTGGGTGAACTAACCCTTTAAGAGTTTTCATGTTTTAACAAACTACATTGTGCCATCTGAAAAAGTTGTAGAAGATGTATCTGTACCGACTGAACAGGGCCCTCAGTACAGTACACACAATAACACAAATAAATGCATATTTTCTAATGCGCATTTTGGTGCGAGACACAAAACGTGTGCACATTAAACAGATCTTGTGCATTTTATTGTACATTTCTTTGCTTCTCGTGCACCATGAACAGAACCATGAACATACACCATTAACAGACACTCATGCCACACAGATAGTGCTCATCACGTGAAGACGTGAGATGTGATTATTTCTCCTTCTGTTGAACATAAGCAGAAATATTTAAAGGCACACAGAGACTCTTTGCCTCTGACACTTCATTCACGGCGCTCATTCAAGCAGATAGATAAGTGCTTATCAGAGATACTGTCAAACAGAATAATATCGTCACTATAAATACGGACGTAGCGCTATTGTTCTGTGGTGGCCAAGCACTTCAAGCCCAAATACGTGACTGTTTCCTGAAAACAGCCCCCACAAAAATGCTACCTGCAACCGTACATACTGTATCTATAAGCTACTTTCTGATAATACAAGCAGCAGGCATAGCAACACTGTGGGTAGATATCTAATAATAGCATTATCTAACTAATAAGGATTTGAGTAGTATTGAATTTCAGAGCTGATACCGAGCCAAGTGTAACTATATTATAAGTAGGTAAAGCTTTATTTATATAGCACCTTTTAAAAATAGCATTTACAAAGTGGTGTTTTTGGTACAACCAACAAGTTTCCATTGGATGTTTGGAGTAATATTTACTAAAAAAAAAGCATCACAACATATTCTGATGTTATTTCTGAAATATGATCCCCAAAATAACACCACACAGGTGACATATTACACCAACAGGGAATATTGGACAATGCTGTAATATTTCTAATGTTCTCAAAAACTGAGCATGTTGAGATCTATATGCATTAACTGACGAATGAAAACAGGCATTACAGCATATTCTGATAAAACGAGGAAATAAATTTATAAGTCGTGGGAGCAAATTCTTTATTTAGTGGTCACCATATCTATTTTGTCGGCATGTCATGTGTGGGGCACCGTACTATGGCTAGCTAATTCAAGGTGGCAAATTTCCTAGCAAATAAGTAAAAAAATACTGTCTATCACTGCCCACATGGGACGTTCCGTTTCCCTCCTCGACATGTCCTGAATTTTTAAGGTTTTTTTTTTATTTTCAAAAATTATTTATTTTATTTACATGTCTTTTCTTGAAACATGTACAGTGCTCAGCGTAAATGAGGGCACCCCCTTGGAAAAGTAACATTTTAAACAATATCGCAATGAACACAAAAACAATTTCCAAAATGTTGACAAGACTAAGTTTTATATAACATCTGTTTAACTTATCACATGAAAGTAAAGTTAATAATATAACTTAGAGAACAAAATGTTCAGTTTTACCCAAATTAGGGTGATGCAAAAATGAGTACACCGCACTGAAAGTCTGTGGAGCACATCTAAATTTTAGACTCCAAATGTCTAATTTAACAAAAATTCAACCACAGGTGAGTCTAATTATTCATTACACAGGTGTCCAGCAGACAGTTGACTATAAAAGGGTGTTAAAACCCCTTCCCAATTCATGCTGTCAGCAATGGCACCACATGGGAGAAAAATTTAGAGGAATGGGATGCATGGGTGACGTGCACAAAAGAAGCCTCTCCTAAAGTCCAGGCACAAAATAGCCTAGATGGGCCCTCCTAGAGTTTGCCAGTGCCCATGCTGACAAAGATGAAGACTACTGGGACTCTATACTCTGGAGTGATGAGACCAAGATAAATGTTTTTGGACTGATGGCTTCAAAACTGTATGGCGTCACAAAGGTGAGGAATACAAAGAAAAATGCATGGTGCCTACAGTGAAACATGGTGGTGTCAGTGTCCTTATGTGGGGCTGCATGAGTGCTGCTGGTGTCGTTTCATTGACGGCATCATGAATTCACAGATGTACTGCTCTAATCTGAAAGAGAAGATGCTACCATCACTCCGTGCCCTTGGTCGTCGTGCACTTTTCCAACATGACAATGATCCTAAACACACATCTAAGGGCACTGTTGGATTTCTGAAGAAGAACAGGGTGAAAGTGATTCAGTGGCTCCTGATCTGAACCCAATCGAACACCTATGGGGAATTCTGAAGAGACGAGTTGAGCATCACTCTCCATCCAGCATCCAGTCTCTAAAAGAGGTCATTCTTGAAGAATGGAAAAAGATAGATGTTGCAAAATATGCCAATTTGTTCATCCCATGCCTAGAAGACTTGGTGCTCTCATTAAAAATCATGGAGGCCATACAAAGTACTAGATGTAGTAGTTTTTGTTGTGGGGTGTACTCATTTTTGCATCACCCTAATTTGAGTAAAACTGAAAAATGTGTAATCTAAGTTATATTATTATCATCCTTACTTTCATGTTACAAGTTAAACAGATGTTATATTAAACTTAGTCTTGTCAACATTTTGGAAACATTGTGTTCATTGAGGTGTTGTTTAAAATTACTTCTCAAAGGGTGTGTACTTATTTACGCTGAGCACTGTATGTGCATTAGATAATGCCAGTGTGTCTTCTGATCTGTTTTAGTGTGGGTTTGGTCTATTAAATTGTACTTAAAGCTTCCATCCCTTCCCTCAATCAGAGTTGTTGTAAACATGCATACACACACACGTGCATATGCATTAAGTGTTATAAAGCACTTGTCAGGAAGGCAATTTGCATGACTGATGGTGCAGCTGCAAGCTCTCATACTCTGAATCTAGGCTGACCGTGGGAGCCTGGCGTACGCCAATAACACACACACTGGAAGCTCACACATTTGTCCTAGTTCTTCTGTTACCAGAACCCAAATTCTCACAACAACCACTTGTTTTTAATTTTCAGTATACATAGAAGCAGTTATGTGTACAGACATAGGTCCATTTCAATATACAAAACAGATATTGTTAAAAGAATAGTTTACCCAAACATGAAAATTCTCTCATTATTTACTATTACTATTTAAAATCATATTGATTTATTTTTCATTAAACAATTGACTTTTCGCCGGGAGTTTGATTGACAAGCGATCTAACCAATCAGAACGCCGCATCCGCCATTTTGTCCGACAAAGCAACCAGTAGTTAAAATATTAACCTTGGTGGAGTTAAACTTGAAAAATGGTGTGTATTGACGTCTTTCCGCATTTGAAACAACATTCATTCTCATGTTCATGGACTAATAGGAAGAGATGATCGGTTTTTACGAGCGGTTGAGCTGAGGATCTACAGCAATCTGTCACGACCATGGTCACGACACATTAAAGAGCAACAAAACGTTTTTTATTGTTTGAATTTTTTTAATAACTACACGGTTTGAAAGCTGGGACTTTGTTTAATATCATAAGTAACCTGCTCTGTCTTGTTTGTCGATGTGTGGTCAGTATCCTCTTTGTTCTGCGATGTATTTTTCACTGCGTGTGGAGTTACAGCGGCACTCGGACAAAGCAACAGTAACTAAGGGGGGCGGGGCTCGGCAAAAGGCTAATTGAATTTAATTTAGCGGTAATCAGGGAACCGGCTTTACTGACGAAATGCGCGTGACAATTGCATGCGATATATATCGCCCAGCCCTAGTTAGGAGAACCAATGGCATTAGATGTCAGTGATATCACCTCAGAAACTGTGACCTGATATACACTTCTATTTTGTTTTATCCAAGTGCGATCATGTATTAAAAAAGAATGATTCTAAAAGAATAAGTCATACAGGTTTGTAATGACCTGAGGGTCAGTGCCCGGTTGCATAAAGCACCTTAAGTTTTTCCCTTAAGTATGACACTTAAGTCATGATTTCCCCTTAAAAAAGGGAATGACTTAAGGGTATTGCATATAATACCTTAAACTGTTCTCTTAGGTAAGAGAACCCTTTAAGTGTTTAACGACAGCATCCCAGGTTTTGCCGTTAAAAAATTCTACTGTTGCCATGGACACGATATTTGTTAATACCGATCGCGACATGTTTTCACAGACAACAACTTTTGCATAAGGAAAGCAATAAATAAAACCAAATATGAAAGAGAAAGACCAGACGAGAAACTCAAATTGATAGTTTACTCAAAATTGAGATTTCTGCCATCATTCACTCACCCTCATGTCATTCCAAACCCATAAGACATATATTTAAATAACAAATAAAGATATTTTTAATATTCTCTCATCATTTATTTATGTCCATTCATTGAAAGACATCCATATGAATAAGGCAGTTTCGGAAGCTCGAAAGTGCGCGCAAGCCCAACAACCAATGAGGTTTGTTTTTGCGTGTGATGCGCGCACGTTTGCGCTTCCGTTGAACATATAAGATATGTGCTACATATGATTTCATCAATGTTTATGTGAATAAACCGCTAAAGTACAATTTGTTTATCATATAAAGCGGTCGATCGTGTCTTGTTAGAAGACTTGGATTGAACCTGCTCACTCCATGTAACACTTAAGGTGAAGTTTTCCAAACCTTATGTTATACTTAGGGAAATGACGGTTAAGGGGCTTTATATACGTGCGTTGCATCTTCAGGTTTTCGCTTCGTAGCCGAACAGGTTAGGCGGCAGCATCAGCGGGCACAGCGACTGTGGCGACGGGACCTACGTCTCCATTACCTCCTTCAGGGAACGAGGCTTACCTTTGTAACCAAATATTTCAACCAAAAATGAAAATTGCCATTCCCATTCAGTCGGTCACTTTCGACGTACATCAGACAGACTGATGAATAGGAATCCCTACCAAAGCGTCACAGGAGCTGCCCCCTTCCAGCGCTCTGTTGAAAGCCTCCTGAAGGACGGTGGGACAGGGCTAACACAGAGAGTGAACACAACGTGACCGACTGAATGGGAATGGCAATTTTCATTTTTGGTTGAAATATTCCTTTAGCCTGATAACATTTAATCATTTAGCAGAGACTTTTATCCAAAGAGACTTATAGATGAGGAGAACAATAGAAGTAATCAAACCAACAATAGGGCAACAATATGTTAGTGCTGTGACTAGTCCCAGTGAGTCTAGCACAGTACATGAAGAAAGATGAACAGTCAAGGTAAAGGCCTATGAAAGTGATGGGATGCCTTTGGGATGGCACCACAAGATGCTGTTCACTTGCAGAAAACAAGCTACTGAAGGGCACATACTGTAAGTCTGAAGCAGTGAGTTTAGGTATATTGGTGCAGAGCCAGTGTTTTTTTTGTTTTTTTTTTAAAGCAAACATCAGTGCCTTGAATTTGATGCGAGCGGCAATTGGCAGCCAGTGCAAACTGATGAAGAGAGGTGTGACGTGCGCCCTCTTCGGCTCGTTAAAGACCACTCCTGCTACCGCATTCAGGATCAGCTGCAGATGTTTGACATGAGTGAGTGCTGGAAGGGCTGCCAAAAGAGCATTACAATAGTCCAGTCTGGATAGAACAAGAGCTTGAACAAGGAGTTGTGAAGCATGCTCCAATAGGAATAGTCTGATCTTCATAATGTTGTATAAGGCAAATCTGCAGGACCGGGCCGTTCTAGCATTGTGGTCTGTGAAGTTTGACTGATCATTAATCACAACTCCGAGGTTCCTGGCTGTCCTGGATAGAGTTATGGTTGACAAACCTAGCTGAATCGAGCAGTTGTGATGAAGTGTTGGGTTGGCTGAGATCACAAGCAGTTCTGTCTTTGCAAGGTTGAGTTGAAGGTGGTGGTCCTTCATCCAGCAAGAAATGTCTGTTAGGCTGGCTAATAACTCTCAATGTCCTGGTAGTGGGAAACTTTGCGCACTATTTTCTATTGCCTTTTTTTCTATTGCATATTTTAGTAATCATAAATTAAGTATCATCCAAAAGTGAATGCTCAAAATTCATCCTATGAATTGACATTTGACTTGATATTTGATATTCAGTGCTTTGATCTGCCTGCATCAACACTATTCTTTAAGAGCTGTGCAGCCAAAATAATGTACCAGTTATCAATGTAAAGCTGCTTTGACACAATCTACATTGTAAAAAGCGCTATATAAATAAAGGTGACTTGACTTGACTATGAAGACCATTTTGAATTGCTTTACCATGGAAATGGTATTTAAATCCTTTTAGCAGGCTCAATTTTTGTGAAATCAACTTCAAATTTAACACAACCTGGTTAGACATATGATTTACAGTAGATTTTTAATGAGAGCCCTTTTTTTGGTAAAATATATATTTTGTATAGAACAATAAAATGTTTACTTCAGTCCATTGGCATTACAGTAAACTTTGACTTCTGTAACTTTTTTTACATTTTCCTTTTTTCAAGTGCTATCACTTCTGCAATAACCTGCAGTTTCTTTAAAACTAGACCAACCTTAGGTCTGTATTACAAACCATTCATTAATTACACCCGCTTAAGTTCATATCTGTGCTAAAAAGGGGGTGACCGTTAAGAGTTTAAGTGTTAAAAATTGCGGTAAGATCAACAAAAGCGCTTCATATTTGGTGCATTATTCAATAAAATAATCTTTTGTGCCTTATGTGCCACTCAGACTTTTTTTTTTGAAGACTGTATATTGTTGGAATTTATATGATGTCTCAGTTTTGGCTGGGGAAAACACTGAAGTCTCTAATGCTTTCTGTCTTGTGTGTAGGTGATTCCTTGTGCCCAGAGAGATGCTCTCTACTGCCTCCATGAGAATGGTTGCATCACACTGCGTGTGTGTCGCTCCACAACACCTTCTCCTAATGAAACAGGCAAGACAGGCCTTGTTCCTTCACAACTGTCCTTCAGTCTGGGGGTGGGGCATTCAAGTAATTTCACATCACAATAACATCACAAGGTGGAAATTTGTTTCTGACTTCACCATACAGACATCAATACGACAATTTATATTAAATTCAAACTATATATACACACATCTTATTTTATCGTACACACACAAATATTCATATCCATATGTACATATATTTGCCTACAAATCCATGTCTAATTCAGTTTGACTTCATGACTCAGCATTAAAAATTTTAAATGCAATACAAATGACAAATGATGCACGTTTTTCCTTGCCCATGGTTGCCTAAAACAGCTCTTTGATGGTAACAACTGGAATTGAGAGTGTAGGGGATGAGAAGAATTTTCTGTAATGCTTTTTGTTTATTTTTATTTTGTAAATATCATTTAGTTTCCTAGTCGTGTTTTCTACATTAACCACTAGAGCTGCACGATTAATCATCAAATGATCGCGATTGAACACCCTTGCATTCTTATTCCTAAATGACAACGATTCGCTTTTGTTTATTCAACTTTGACAAAATCACACCAGAACATTCAGATCTGTGTCAGCGCTGCCACTGAGCCAGAGAGAGCAGTTATTGTATGATATAGGTATGAAACATCTTTACAAACAATCTTTTCAACAACACAGTTTCTTTATTTCTTTGTTACAAATATTCATATTATCACAGAAGTACTGGGATAAAAGTTTGTAGTTCTGATATAAACACTGATGTCTACGGTAGCGATAAAAATAGAGCAAATCATTGAAAGTAACTTGCCTCTTCAAATAATGATTGATAATGATTGCAGCCTAAATCGGTGCATAGTTAATGATGCCCCAAAATAGGCAGTTAAAAAAATTAATAAAAAAAATCTGTGGTATTTTGAGCTGAAACTTCAGACACATTCAGGGGACACCTTAGATTTATATTACATCTTGTGAAAGAACGTTCTAGGGCACCTTTAAAAAATTAATGTATTTTTCATTGAATCATTCATTCAAGAGATTCGTTCAGAAACGCTGATTCATCCAATAATGAAACAAGTGGAGTATTTAGGAGTTAGTCATTGATTCATTCAAAGCGTTTTTTTTTTTTTAATAATTCATTCAGATTAATTTAACATTTTAAATAGACTTCAGTAATTAATGCTTTGTCAGCACCTCTAGTAAATTACATGTTATTTTGTTTAGTTGTGTGTTCAGAATCGTGGGAGAGTTGTGATCTCTGTTTAAAACCAAAACATCGTGATTCTCAATTTAACCAGAATCGTGCAGCTCTATTAACCACTCGACAATTTTGCTTTACATTTAGCACTTGATACTCTCAACAAGATTTTTATAGACCATTTCTAGAATGTTTACTCTAATTATTTTTAAGATCTGTTGTGTTTTGTTCCAGTGACTGATCCAGAGCAGAATGTACAAGAGTTGGTATATGATCTCCGCTCCCAGTGTGACGCCATCCGTGTGACTAAGACCGTGCGGCCCTACCGAGTGGTGATCTGTCCTGTCAATGAGAACAGTGCCGCCCTGGTGGTCAGTGATGGAAGGGTGATGCTTTGGGAGCTCAAAGCTCATCCCAGTAAATCTTCATCCAATCTGAGGTACAATTTTTTCAAACATATGTTGTGGCAAAAATCAACTCCGACTCTACTGCATAAGAGACAAACACGTCCAATTGTCTTTAAAGCTTTCATTTCTTGCAAGAAAGGTCAGACAGGTCATACAGAAACACAAGTAGCTGCAGAGTGTAAGACAAAGAACGAAAGCTTCCCCTCACTTTTATATCTCTAACCTACAAGGCCGAAGCCTCTGTCCTTTTACCATATTTGGAACATCCCTTAGTGGCTGTAACTTTCCACACATTGTTAGCACAGACATGTTTTAAACATACGTCTTGCATTTCCCCATACCATATCTTGCTCTTTCTATTTCCAACATCTATGTTAACACTATGTTAAACATTACCACTTAAGCCATCATCATATCATGTTCCATAAGCATCATATTTCACAAGAATACAGGTAAAAAGCATATGAAAATTTAAAATTTCCACAACACATATCAAAGTACTAAATATGAAAATGGTGGGTTTCTCAGTATCACACTGACAATTAAAAAAAAGAAAAAGAAAAAAAGAGTAGCAAACCCTTGTACTGATTGTACTGATTTACATTGGTAGACATGAAGCAGACTTACGGATCATACTATAATGAAGGCTTTGCTGATTTTACTTTATACTTTCTTGGTGTATCAATTTTACACACAGTTTTAATCTAATTTAATTAATCTGACATATTCAACATGATACTTTCTGACTCAACCAGTGGTGTTAGTTGGTGAAATTGTTAATGAGAATATAATTTCACTGGTATTGGTACTGACTACTAAATTTTTATATCAAGACAACCCTACATAAAACACACCAATAAATTCTGATTAGATTTTTTATAGCCAGTTTATAAAAGCGTAACAAAAATATGAATCTTATGAAACTTAACATGACCAAGTCATATTTCATCCCAAAATCAAGATACTTTTTTTTTTTTTTTTTTTGCCAGAAGAAAATGAAACCTGTATGAGGACCATTGTGCATTCTGATATTTCAATGGTAATTTAAAGGGGTCATGACTTGGATTTTTTTTATTATTATTATTATTATTATTTAATATGTTCCTTGAGGTTCACTTATAATGTTAATACAGTTTTTTGTGGAGAAAAAAAAGAAACAACAACCAAAAAAAAAAAATGTCTGGAATGATCTGTTTTTAAGGTTCAGCTCCTTTAATGTTTGTCAGTAAACAACCACTGTTATGATTGGCTGACATCACTGCATATAACATACTGTTTCAATGCTCCCTCGGTATTGCACTTGAGTGTTTTGCAAAGTGTTTTGAAAACATTATCCATTTAAAAAATGCGTAATTTACAGACACAGCACTATGAAATCATTTACTTAAGGTTTGTGATGCAGCTGTTGTCAGATGCTTCATCTTTAAAAAAAAGTTTCTTTGCAAACTCTCCATTACATTGTGCTTCACTGACAAAACAAAATGCTCCGAACAAACATATCTTCCGACACGATCCGGGATGCCATTAAAATAAACTGTCCACTTTTTTCGACGCTGGGATCCTTCTCAAATCTGTACAGAGACACAAACCATCTCATTAGACTAAACACAACAAAGTGAATGTTCTTCCTGTTGTCGCCAGACTCAAGTGTGTAGACTATGTCAGAAACTGAACATGGATCTGTATACTGTATCGGTGTAGACAGTGTTTACGTGTTTATAATGAGGAGGACTTTTTAAGCTATGAATCGTGCAGGATTTTTTTATGACCTCTTATAGGCCTCTTACATGTCAAAAGATCAAGGCAAATTTGATTTATCATGTCATGACCCCTTTAAAAGTCAAGTCATGTTTATTTTTATAGTGATTTATACAATACAGATTATTTAAAAGCAGCTTTACAGTGATCAACAGGAAAATGAATCAGTGATGGAAACATAGTAAAGCAGCTCTATAAAGAAAAAGAAGTGTCATTTATCAGCTGAGGTCAGTTCAGTGTTGATTCAAATCCATTTTAAAGATCATTGATTATTAAATGAGTTAAATTCGGCTATAAAGTAGCTCTGCAGAAAATTCGTCCAGCTCAGTTCAGTTCTCATCCAATAGTGTCAGTGCAGTCAGATCAGTAATATTGTTGAATATTAAGTAAAATTCATACTCTTATTTAAACTGTGCAACTGTAGTCATTATAATGTTTATATATTTGTTTTAATAAAATGTATAGTATTTTTCATGTTTTGTGAGATTGACCCACAATACATTTTCTTTCTCTCAGTTCTGGCTTGCCTCCTTTGTACTCTCCTGTGAATTTCTGTGGGACACCTTTACGTCAGAATCAGAAATGCATCCCGGATCTTTCCCTGAATACAATGATCGGTAAGATAACCATCCTAACCCCCCTTCTCACCCCCTCGCACATTTCTTTTCTTCCAAATGCTTGCCTTATCCTGGCTTCTAAATATAACTCATTTAAACCGTCTCAGGCTTCACTCTCCTAGCCTTTGACTTGAGGAGATATTTTCAGGCTGAAGACCCCGAGGCCTCACCCTGCTTTCTGTCTTTTACAGTATCTGCAAATCTTATTTTCCCTTTCAGAAGCCCAGCACTGATAACACTCATAGCCTGTGGGCTGGTTTATCTCCTGTTATGTCTTTAATCATAGGCATTGGGTGGGCGTTTGGGTCTCAAAGAAGAGTTCTTAACCTGCGATGATTTTCTTTCTTCCGTGGAACACACAAAGAGGATTTTTAAGAATTATTCTGGGTACTCTTTTCCATGCAGTTACATTAAAGGGGAGTGATGCTTTCAGGCATCAAAAACAATGCAAAAGTGCCATAAAAGCAGTTCCCAAATGTGTGTGTGTCAGTTAAATATCAAATATTTTTGTACAAGTTATAATATTAATAATAATAGTATATTATTAATTTATTTGCAATTGATTTATGAAAAAGTTATTTGCTTTAAGCAGTAAGAAAGTCTGTGAATTTCATGAATTAAAGGTTTACAATAATTTATGCCAACATTTCAATGTCATTTCAGGTTACATGTTCGGTCTCTTTTAAAATCATAAAAAAATCACGCATGTTCATTTTGTTACTGTTAAACCCATTTACAGTCGCAGTCATACATTTACATGCCGCTTACAGAACCTCTAAAGTGTAAATCATTTTAATAAAATAAGAGGGTCATAAAAATTGCATGTTGTTTTTATTTAGTACTGTCCTAAGCTATTTCACATAAGAGATGTTTGCATATATTCCACAGGACAGAGTAATAGCTGAATTAATGATCTGGATTTAATAGCCACCTTCTCTCTTTTCGCTCAGCGGCCTCAAAGAGCTGCTCTGTTGTTTCATTTAGATCAATTATGTGATCTGTCCCTGTTCCAGGTCACAGTCTGATTTCTGGAGTGGACTCCCCACGACCCCAGGCAGATCAACAGGAAGTACATCTGAAATTCCTGTTGACAGGGCTGTTGTCTGGCCTGCCCTTGCCTCCCTTCTCCCTCCGGATGTGTCCTCCGCTCACCACCAAGAATATCAACCACTACCAACCCTTACTGGCCGTGGGTGAGTACCGCACATGCAGAGACAGACACATTTCCTCTTCATTCTACTGCTGACATTCAAACATGCACACACACAGCAAAGTACTGGTGTATAATCTCAACTCTCATCAAATAGAACAAACCTGAACAGTGGATTCCTGGCTTTTTCTTGGGTGCTGTCTGTCTGTGCCATGGGCGTCAAGCCCTGAATATGATTGGCCCAAATGCTTTTTGTCTATTATGTAAAGTTGGTTATTTTTAACTTTTTAAGTTTCTGGTAACACTTTATTTTACAGTGCCTTAGTTACATGTCACTACATGTACTTACTATAGTAATAACAGTAAATTATGCATAATTACAAGTAAGTAACCCTAAGCCAAACCTAATCCTAACTGTAACTCTATAGTAAGTACATGTAGTTAATTAATAGTACTCAGTACTTAGAGTAATTATAATGTAACTACAGATATTTGATCTCTTTAATTAATTGTAAGACTGGCCATTTTTAAATCAGCATCAGATAAGATACATGATTAGATTTTTCTGCTCATTTATATGCATTTATTATAGGTTACCACTTCTATATATTCACACAACATTTCTTTAACCCTCTATGGTACGCAATATGATATCAATGAGGAAAAAATTATTTGTGTTGTTTTGCCTGCTTAAAATTGGACACTTTAACAATATCAATGATCATTTACATACATTTTAAATTTATTTATTTTTTATAAGTTTGTTGCCTCGAGGCAACATTTAGGGCCCTATAATTTCCACGATCATGGAATCGCGGACGGAATCACGGAATCCAGTCATAAAAACAGAATTTACTATATAACACGGAATGTCACGGAATTTGTCAAATTTTTGATGAATGAATTAAAAGCGGGTCAGTACACTTAAATTAAATCACGATATAGACTAGTGACTGAATATTAAACCGCGAATATTAAACTATTTAAACATGAACCCTGCATGCCTGTGTGACTCTGAAATGAATGATGCGGAAGCGCAGTTTCATTTACCTCACACCGCCTCACACACAATCGCGCGGGCGCACACACGCACACTGAAGCACATGCGATGCTCGCTGTGTTTCCGTCCCCTGTCGCCTCACTATATGAACGCACAAATTCATCTCCAGAGCTGCTCTGAAAGTCACTTCATCAGCATTTAAACACTTCGTTTGAGAAAACTACCGTCATAAACAGAGAAACTCAAAGCTCTAGGCAAACCGTCAAAAAAAAAGTTCGATTTAACTTGACAGAAACATATTACTGCTGTACAGTAGAATTTAGATTCAATTTAATTATAAATTATTAAAATATATTTTAAACAATAATCTTAGTGTTTCTTCCATGTTTTAATTTTAACAGTAAAGCTCTGCTGTGCAGCACATTGTTTGACAAAAAAAGTTCATGATTAAAAGATAAATTAAATGTTATGCGTTCATTTGATTTCCAGAAAAATTTTAATACACAACAGAAAAAAATCATAAAAATATAATTTTTAATTATTAATATTGTTTTTTTAAGAATTCAATTAATTAGATATGATTATTAAAATGGAATCCAGAAAACAGAATTTGGTAAAAAATAAAATTTGAGGGGAAAGAATAAAACGTAGGGCCCTGAAAAAAAATAAAAAAAATAATGTACTTTTTTTGTTAAACTTTTATTAAATTGTTGGTAAATTGGACAAGATTCATTATTTCAATAAATTAGACATGCTTTTTGATTTACTAAAATTTAATTTAACCATTAAAATTGAATGAATAAATAAATAAAACGGAAAAAATGGAATCCATAAAAATTAAAAATGGAAAAAACGGAATTTGGGAAAAAATTTAATGGAATTTGGGAAAAAATAAAACAGATTTTATAAGGCCCTAAACATTGGCATTAACATTTGGCATTTTCATGTAGAAAAAAGAAATATGTTTATACTCAATATATTTACAAACAAATTTATCTAGTTTTTAATGTATTAAAAGTTTTATATTTAATAAAAAGTAACATTTTATATCCAGCTGTTGCCCTCAGGCAACATTTATACCATAGTGGAACACAAATATTACCAAACCATCATATTTTTATGTTATATCAAGTAATCATATCCATAGTCATCCTCATCTCCATCTTCTCTCTCACCCTCACTCTCTCCCTGACAGATTGTCACTAATGATTTCATCTTCCTCATCACAGTATGACCCCTCATTAACTCCTCATCCTCACCCTCATTAACTGCCAGTGCTACCTGTGTTTTATACCTTTCTGAAGTGCTATAGAAAATGTGCAGATCATAATATATGCAGATATAGTATGTGAATTACTATTCTCATAAGTGCATTACAAAATCATGTGAGAATGCCAACATATTTAGATAATTCTAACTCTTTTCCTTACAAATGCAATACATTTGCATTCAAACCTATTATGCCTGTATGGCCTTATGCGATTCCATTATGGTACAATGTTGCCTTGAGGCAACACAGTTTTTTATTTTCTCTAAAACATTTGATGATATATAATGTAAAGTTCTTAAAAATACTTCTTTACTTGCCAGTGAAGGTGACTCATATTTTTTGTGGGTGATTAAATGGATACAAAAAAGTGAAAAAAACACTTTTCATTGGGGAAAATTTGGAGTCATGTGACATGTGCTGAAACAGGACACAAAATGGACCCCTGTTGGTCATGTTATGGTCTTTTTTGCACTTTTATTGATTAGTATTTGAGTTATTCTGTTATTCTGAGATACGATTGATCAATCAATTGGTGCCTTATTTTATTAAAAACAAACTAAAATAGACCATGTTGCCTGGAGGCAACACCGTACCATAGAGGGTTAAGGTTTTTTATAATACATAAAAATTATATAAAAATAATGAATTAGAAGATGTCATACATGAAGCACGCAACCACAGAATGGCCTTATGTAAAGCCCACTACTAGAAAACAGACACTCACAGTTCTGCAATAAACATATGTTAGTCCTGAACAAACTGACACATAAAATCACAGAGGTCAAGTGAAGTCATTATCAAACATTACATTACCAAACAGCTAATAATGTGTTGTGAATGTTACATAAAAAAACATGTTCCCATTCGCCATCCCATTCGAAGTCAGACAGCTACCTTTTAACAATCAGTACATCTTTACAAATGCCTTGAACAACATAAAAAAGTCAGTGGAGAAAGGCATATAGTTCATCATAATATCGTAATATTCATTATATACATAATTTACCCATTATATTGGTAAATGCTCATGATTTTTCATATCAACAGAAAAATATACTGTGATAATGCATCGCAGCATAGTTAATGATATGCTAAAACACGCCCACATTTTGACGTGATTGATTGCAACACATTTGTGATATAGAGGGGTGATTTCAAACCGCATTTTTGAGACTGTTTGTTTCACTGCACGTTTCACTGCACATTTGCATAAAAGACATAAAAACAACATTAGAAACTTGATTTTCAGCACAGGGGGACTTTAAGAATTGTAAGTCAAACATTGTTTAGAAAACTAGTCTTGTCCGAATAGGTCTTTACACACATTCATTTAGTCAATTTGTTCAGGAATGAAGTGACTGTCTGTATATACAGGCCATTGAATCATTGACTCAATTTCTTTAAAAAAAGGCATATTGATTTAGAAACAAAACTCCACTGTGTGTTGCTCAGATACAAAACGGTTCCACTTTGGCTTTGTTTGGAACTATTTTCATTGGCAAAATAAAGGGGGAAAAAACAATGTTGTCAATTTTGTGTCAAGTCAAGTCAAGTCAAATTTATTTATATAGTGCTTTTACAATTGGTAATTGTTTCAAAGCAGCTTTACATATTAGAAGCACAGAAAAAAAAGGGAAGTGGTTAAAACTGTACAAACAAGCGTGGTAATATGTAACATATACAAGATGGTGCTACATTAAGCCAATGTCGGCTGACTTCCAGGGGTGGAAAAACCCCCCTTGGAGAAAAACCCAGCGTGCTAGCACTGGGAAAAAAGTCCTAGGAGGGAAAAAAACCCTTGGAAGATATATATATGTAAATGTATATGGAGATCAAAATCTGAATTGTACATTTTTATTATAGAGATTAAAAATCGATTATATATAAATATATGTAAGCGGATACGGGGATTAAAAATCTGAATTATAGATGCAGCCAGAATTGGATCTTTAGGCCCATTGTCTCCTGGGCTACGTTGTAGTCAGGTCCAGACGCAGGTTCTCCATCTGATCTGGATACGGCCTGGATCCAGCACCCGGCAAACCTCAGGATAAGCAGAGAGACAGATATTAGCGTAGATGCCATTCTTGTTCTGATGTACAGGTATATCTAGTGTTATAGGAAATGTTCTCGGTTCTGGCCGACCTAATTATTGCAGCGTAACAATCCTTTAACGGATTTGAAAAATGTTAATGTATTGATAATGTGTCTAAAATGAAGCTCACACAATATTATTTGAACTCCTTGTTTATTGAACTGTTGTATAAAATCATTATTACATTTGCAATCGTGCTGATATTCAAGAAAAAACTGCACTCTTACTATATTGTACTAATATATAACTATATTGTATGATTTGAACATTTAAGACAACTCATTCAGGGAATTTTTTGCTCCCATATCTTACATTTTAGGGGAATAGACACAGCGGAATTGGTTACGGTTATGTATATTTTCAATGTGTTGTAATCACCTGGTTGAATAAAAGCCTCTTAAAATTAGTTCAAAATCCGGACATTTTCAAAGAAAGGAGAGATACTTATGATTACTGCGTACGGAACTTGTAGTTCTAATCCAACATAATGCGATCTGAGAAAGCAGTGGCTTGTAAACACATGCGATTATTTCACCACGCGGTGTCAGTGCTCGTCTAAACTAGCAACTGCGACGCTGCAGTATGTGTGAGACCTGGTGAATATGATCAGAGTGAACATATTTATTTGTATTAAATATTTAGTCATTATTCTATCATTTTTCATTGACAATCATTTCAATGTATGTAATTCACATATTTATTCCAATATTCTTAATTCTTAAGTCGCGCAGTCATTATTTAAGATTTTCGAAGTTTCTGCACATTCATTCATCTATTTTAATACTGCTCTTATGAAAATTAACCATGGTTTTGCTAACCATAAGGCTTATATTTAGTAAAACGGTGGAAAAAAATAAAGCCATGGTTAATTTTCCTAAGGGTCAAATTCAGTCAAATTCATTTAAAAATGTAAATTCAACAGGTATGAAATATTATCAATAAGAGAAAAACATGTTAATGAGAAGACGAGCTGGACTGCAGCAGGTTAGTTGGGAAATGTATGTATTTCTTATTCAGAATGGACATTTGGAAGGGAATATTTCAGCAGGTTGAAGATATGAGATGTAAGTCTAAACATCCTCAGTTTCGAAATGCATGCTACACACGAACATACTCCCACATATTATTATTCAAGGACCTTCATCCCGCCGTATTACTCTCACCCATGCTTCCCTCAATTATTTTGTTGTTGTTTAGAATTAGAGCAACTGGGTATGCTGCAGTAACACCGTAAACCGTAGCAAACATTAGTTTTGCTTGCGTTGCGATAGGACCGGACGTAGCGATACACTGCTTGACTTTACTGGATCTAGGAAGTGTGATAAAGGGCTATTCTAAACTGCATTCTTATGTGGGGCAAAGTGGGGTTACATACTCTATAACATCAGTTAAAACATCAATTACAGTATTATCGTAGACTATACAAATCACACACCCCAATATGCTTGCCAGTTAAAAGATATAGTTCAACTATAGATATTCCATTCTCAAAATTACTGTACCATATTGTGTATCAAGAGTGCACATATTGATGGGAGTTTGTTTTTCAAGTAACATATCCAGTCTTTCTGTGAGTGTGACCTGATTTTTTGACAGCAAAGTGAATGAGCCAAGAGAACAAAATCATATGAGCTGAAATGACAAAATTGTGATAAAATCCTATGCAAACGTCATTTATCACAGCCTTTCAAAATGGCAGGCCATAGCTGTTCTGTTTACTCAATCGTCTCCTAATTAAAGATTCTGCAAAGATTGAAAGCTTTGCACAGATATTAAAAACTCAAGTGCATAAGTCACAAAACATATGAAACTTTGACAATTTGTAGACTAATGTATGATTTGAGCTAGCTGTGGCTAAAAATACAGCTCTAATTGAGTTACATCTGTTGCTCAGTAACTGAGAAATGGAAAATATTTTACAGCTTAAAGACCTCCTAAATATGTGGAAATCTGTTTTATCGCATTATAGAAATATCAATATGTTTCAAATGAGGTTTCACCCAGTTTGGTCCACGGATCTTGCAAATTGCTAATTTGAGCTCTGTGATTGGTGGTCTTAATTTTCTCTTCTCGTCATCTCATTATTGAAGTCAACGCAGCGGTGGAATTTTGATGAGATTTTGTAGCTCCTCTGGTGCACTTATACATCCAATTGAACAAGCACACTGCAGTTGTCAATACTCTGTAACGGGAATCCCTCTTGACAGATGCATTTCTAAAGTAACTCCATAGCACAGTTTTTGCCTCAGGGATGATACAGAACTTCAAACTCTCTTTCTGCCTCAATGCACAAGGACTGTTGCCAAATCATTCCCAATGGCGGCTTTTTTTATCCATCTCAAAACTTCAAAGAAGCGATCTTGACAAGTGGTCATTGCGCACTTGAGGGAATGAAGGTCCATATGCGACTGGGTCTGCTGGTGCGACATTTGAAGCCAGACAATTGTGCAATTTTGGATGCATCAGTGTCAATCAGTTCAGTCTACATAAAGGCCTTTGGACTAAAACCAAGAGCCTGGTCTTCTCTGATAGAAATAATGCAGTGAATGCTAAGCTGTCTGATGCACTCAGATCTGAATTTACTGTCTCTTGTCTTAAAAAGCTCCATGATTTCATGGAAAATGATCTATGTCTCTCTGAATAGACTGCGACATAGTTCTACTACATATTCCCTGCGTACATCCAGCCCATTTTTGCCAAATGATTCTCTGGACACATATCTCTTTTAGAGCTGGGTATCACAGCTACCCCACAATTTGAAACACAGTTTGATTATGGGTTGCACAGACACTTCAATTATTTGTGCCTCTAGTTGATGCATTGGGTCTGTTTCGAGGCTGTTTGCTGGTCACGACTTTTGCACTTGTTTGATTGTTTTCAATTGAATTCAACTGATGTATAATCACATTTTAATAAAACACATTAATAATTATGCAAGGATCTGTAACTTCAATAAATGGAATCGTGATTCATTGATTAAATGGGTCCTATTATGCTTTTTTTCCCCCATGTTCATCTTTCTTTAGTCTGAAATGTTGCTGTTTGAGCATGAAAAAGCTCTGCAAAGTTACTCTCTATATCAGTGTCTCTATTTCTGAACTCCCTGAAATGCCGCCATTGTAGTCTAGAATATTCTTCCTGGAACAAACAGGTCATAATATTCCTTATTTAAATAATTCCTGCCCAAGGCATATGTAGAATAAAGGGATTGAGGCCTGGTTGAGTTGGTTAGTAGTGTGTTGGCGTTCATGGTAAGGGGCGGGACATTTGACAAACATGCTTGAAGCACTTGACCAATCACAACAGTTTGTGATTTTTAGAAGGAGGAGCTTCATAGAGACAGGAACTAAACAAAGCGTTACTGACAGACTGGAAAGAGAGGAGCTGCAACAATGGAGAATGTTTTTTTTTTTTTTTTTATTTTTTTTTACATTTAAAGGTGCCCTAGATTCAAAAATTGAATTTACCTCAGCATAGTTGAATAACAAGAGTTCAGTACATGGAAATGACATACAGTGAGTCTCAAACTCCATTGTTTCCTCCTTCTTATATAAATCTCAGTTGTTTAAAAGACCTCTGAAGAACAGGCGAATCTCAACATAACACTGACTGTTACTTAACAGTCGGGATCATTAAAATGTACGCCCCCGATATTTGCATATGCCATCCCATGTTCAAGGCATTAGACAAGGGCAGCCAGTATTAACGTCTGGATCTGTGCACAGCTGAATCATCAGACTAGGTAAGCAAGCAAGAACAACAGCGAAAAATGGCAGATGGAGCAATAATAACTGACATGATCCATGATTACATGATATTTTTAGTGATATTTGTAAACTGTCTTTCTAAATGTTTCGTTAGCATGTTGCTAATGTACTGTTAAATGTGGTTAAATTTACCATAATTTCTTACTGTATTCACGGAGACAAGAGCCGTCGCTATTTTCATTTTTAAACACTTGCAGTCTGTATAATTCATAAACACAACTTCATTCTTTATAAATCTCTCCAACAGTGTGTAATGTTAGCTTTAGCCACGGAGCACTATCAAACTCATTCAGAATCAAATGTAAACATCAAAATAAACACTGTACTTACGCGATAGACATGCTGCATGACGAACACTTTGTAAAGATCCATTTTGAGGGTTAGATTAGCTGTTTGAACTTTTTTATGTTGTTTAAGGCAAGCGCGAGCTCTTGGGGCGTGGAGCGCCAGATTTAAAGGGCCACACACCCTGAATCTGCACATTTCTAATTATGCCCCAAAATAGGCAGTTAAAAAATGAATTTAAAAAAATCTATGGGGCATTTTGAGCTGAAACTTCACAGACCCAATCAGGGGATACCTTAGACTTGTATAACATCTTTTAAAAAAAAGTTCTAGGGCACCTTTAAGTATCTATACGTATTCTAGTAGACCCCAAAAACAAAATCAAGACTTAGAAAAGGGACATAATTTTATCTGCACATTTCTACTCTAACAAATTAGAGAAAAATGTACTCTCAAAATCAACTGTCATGCTGCCTCGGCTCTGCCCCATCACTGAAACTCTCTGAAACACTTCACTTCCTCTCAGACTCCTCAGTCACTCTTCTCTCATTTTTCCTCTCAGTGCCACATCTATCAACTTCTGCTCTCTTCCACTGACAGGATGAATGATGTTCTGTTCAGTCTGAGCAGGCTGTGTTATGAACAGTATCATCAGAAATTACTTATGCAAATGTAGTTTGACAAGTTTGTATGACTATGCATTTGTAATCAAAGGCAAACAATTGTATAAGGATAATTAAATGATTTTAATTAAAATGACAACAACAAAAACTGTGCAAATAATTGTTAATGCCTTAACAATGATGATTCAATCATTTTAACTTGCCTATTACAGCATTCATATGTGTGTGTTTTTCGTGTTTGCCCATTAGGTACAAGCAATGGCTCTGTGCTGGTGTACAACTTGACCAGTGGTCTCCTGCACAAAGAGCTGAGTGTCCATTCCTGTGAAGTCAGGTAAGACACTTTTACTCTGTAATAATATACCTACAGTATACACCCATTCATGATGTGACATGAGAATCATACCATACAGTAGAGCACTGGTGTTCAATCCTGGGTGCCAATTGCATAAACACAATCACTGTGTTAAGACTGTTTTAAGAACTAGTTTGACCAACTAGAAGTTAGCCAAGGGGTAATCACATTGCACCAGGGACAGCAAATGAAATTTAGCTCTGTAGCTAATTCTGTGGCAGTTTTTTTTTTTTACTGTCCATTGTCCCTGTCAAATAAAGAATTAAATAAAGAATAAAAAAAACAGTTTTACTTTTCAGATTCAGATTAGACCTATCTAACTTTTTATGTAACTGGCTTAAAGTTATGACAAATTTTGAAAAAACAAATTAGATGACTAACTTTTAAGAGTACTATAAGCAGTTTATGCAACTGGATCATGGGCTGTGTCCCAAATGACGTACTATACACTATGCACTTTTGTGTTTTCACACCTAGTCCTTTGGAGTATTTGTTTCAGAACCTGATGCATTTTCTCCCTTAGTTTCATTTAGGCATGAACATAGAAATCATGCTCAGATCCACACCAACATAATTGGTCAGAGAGTGCATGAACAAGGTGGTATTGACCAAATTACAAACCTGATTCCAAAAAAGTTGGGACACTGTACAAATTGTGATTAAAAATAGAATGCAATGATGTGGAAGTTTCAAATTTCAATATTTTATTCAGAATACAACATAGATGAAATATCAAATGTTTAAACTGAGAAAATGTATCATTTTAAGGGAAAAATAAGTTGATTTTAAATTTCATGGCATCAGCACATCTCAAAAAAGTTGGGACAAGGCCATGTTTACCACTGTGTGGCATCCCCTCTTCTTTTTATAACAGTCTGCAAACGTCTGGGGACTGAGGAGACAAGTTGCTCAAGTTTAGGAATAGGAATGTTGTCGCATTCTTGTCTAATACAGGCTTCTAGTTGCTCAACTGTCTTAGGTCTTCTTTGTCGCATCTTCCTCTTTATGGTGCGGCAAATGTTTTCTACGGGTGAAAGATCTGGACTGCAGGCTGACCATTTCAGTACCCAGATCCTTCTTCTACGCAGCCATGATGTTGTAATTGATGCAGTATGTGGTCTGGCATTGTCATGTTGGAAAATGCAAGGTCTTCCCTGAAAGAGACGACGTCTGGATGGGAGCATATGTTGTTCTAGAACTTGGATATACCTTTCAGCATTGATGGTGCCTTTCCAGATGTGTAAGCTGCCCATGCCACACGCACTCATGCAACCCCATACCATCAGAGATGCAGGCTTCTGAACTGAGCGCTGATAACAACTTGGGTTGTCCTTGTCCTCTTTAGTCCGGATGACATGGCGTCCCAGTTTTCCAAAAAGAACTTCAAATTTTGATTCATCTGACCACAGAACAGTTTTCCACTTTGCCACAGTCCATTTTAAATGAGCCTTGGCCCAGAGAAAACGCCTGCGCTTCTGGATCATGTTTAGATATGGCTTCTTTTTTGACCTATAGAGTTTTAGCCGGCAACAGCAAATGGCACGGTGGATTGTGTTCACCGACAATGTTTTCTGGAAGTATTCCTGAGCCCATGTTGTGATTTCCATTACAGTAGCATTCCTGTATGTGATGCAGTGCCGTCTAAGGGCCGAAGATCACGGGTATCCAGTATAGTTTTCCGGCCTTGACCCTTACGCACAGAGATTGTTCCAGATTCTCTGAATCTTTGGACTGTAGATGATGATAACTTCAAACTCTTTTCTCAAAATTTTTCTCTGAGAAACCCCTTTCTGATATTGCTCCACTATTTTTCGCCACAGCATTGGGGGAATTGGTGATCCTCTGCCCATCTTGACTTCTGAGAGACACTGCCACTCTGAGAGGCTCTTTTTATACCCAATCATGTTGCCAATTGACCTAATAAGTTGCAAATTGGTCCTCCAGCTGTTCCTTATATGTACATTTAACTTTTCCAGCCTCTTATTGCTACCTGTCCCAACTTTTTTGGAATGTGTAGCTCTCATGAAATCCAAAATGAGCCAATATTTGGCATGACATTTCAAAATGTCTCACTTTCAACATTTGATATGTTATCTATATTCTATTGTGAATAAAATATACGTTTATGAGATTTGTAAATCATGGCATTCCTTTTTTATTCACAATTTGTACAGTGTCCCAACTTTTTTGGAATCGTGTTTGTAAAAAGGAACTCTGGGGCGGTTCACTTGTGGTGAGAAAGCAGTCCAACCTAATGAACATTTAGACTGTCACTCCAAAATTGTTGTGCATATCTGATTGGAATCCAATCATATTTAGCAAGTGTGAACAGCAAAAATCTGTTTTGAGCTACATTCATATGAGGTTTGAAACCCTATTCAAATCACATTTCTGAAAATCCATTTCACTCTGACCGCTCTAATCGGATTTTGCGTGGTTTATGTCACTTTCTCACGCCTCATAGAATGTAAACATGACGTTGTTATAGGGAAGTTGCTGCAGAAACAGGGTCAAAAATCTGTAGCGTTGACCAGTTGAGACCGCAGGCTTCTGGAGGGGATGTAGACTCATATGCAGGAGAGGAGGTTGGAGGGTGCAGAAACTGTGGCTGTTTTACACAAGCATCAATGTCTTGAACTTGATGCGAGCAGCAACCACTAGCCAGTGTAGAGAGATAAAGAGAGGTGTAACATGGATCAGTGGAGAGGAACCAGGTTGATGAAACCAATCTATCTGTATACATGGATGAATAGGGGACCATAATGGATGGAGGACAATGTGTTTTTTTTTATCTCTCTGTCTGAAGCATTGCAGGTCCTGTGCAGAACGCAGGGTTAGAGCCTCCTGCTAGCCTCACAAACACATTTTCACCTATTTTGATTGTTCAAAGCTACTTGATAGATAGCTATCTAGCATTAACATCTGAAACAGCATACCATTTATATTTCACATTAGATAGTTGAAAAGTTTTGAATAGCAAATGACAGTATACTGAGTTTGGGACAGCCTGAACATTACTTTAATGATTTGACACACATGAAGTGTTCTTGCTGAGTCATGGTGCCATCTTGTGGTGTAATTTAATGGAATGCACTGGGGTCGGATGTGGGACATTTCCCACCTCAGACCACTCGAATGCGGCATTAGGATCACTAGAATCTTCCAGGTAGGTGTGTTGGAGCTAAACTCTGCTTGTTAAGTCGTGATACTGTTTCCAGGTCCAAGCCTCTACTTGTTTCAGTTGAGAATCTCAACAGCTGTTTCTGAGCACTATTTATTAATATCACACATTTAAGCTAAGCTTTTATAAACTCATGCTGTACAATACAGCTTCCAGGCTCATTGCATCCCAGACACCAATGTTTTAATGATTCAAGGGTTAATATTATGATTTGTTGGTAGTATTACATCACATTGTGATTGAATATTAGCATCATTTGCTTTTGGCATCTCATAGAGCGTTTGGACCCAGAAACGGTGACGTGTCAAGCCAGATTTAACAAGTGGATTATTCTGAAACACAGGACATACTAATATAGTATGTATATCCACACACATAATTAGATTGAACGTTTTCATTTTTCGTTTTCATGAATTTTGGTTTCCTGAAAACATGTTCCCTAAAAATATAATGCCGCAATGGTTCCAACTTGCATTATGATTCACTGAGGATTGTCAAAATCAGTCTCAAGAGATGATGAAGCAGCCCTGCATTTAAACTCATGAAATTAAGTTAATGATTCCATTTGTGAGTTCACTGCAGAGTTCAGACCCCATGACACACCGGCTGCCCTCATTTTATTAATTATCTCTCTCTTTATTTAAACAGATGCCATTTCCCCCTAATAAATTAAGCAGGAGATTTAATCAATTATGTCATTAAGCAATTGATTGAAAACAAACACCATCCATTGTCTCTGTGTCTTCCTTGTGAAATGGATGACTTTCAGCATGTTTGGTTAATTTTAATTAGTGAAGGTTTTAAACTGAGGAAGTTGTTTCAACACTGCTACAATGGCATATTCTGATTCAAAAGCATTGTTTAATGCCTTACTGTATTCTCTATGCCAAAAGGTAACACAGGCATTTCTGAGTAATCAAGGAATCAAACCAATATACTTCAAGCGAAGTTCTTTTGGGGCAAAAAAAATGACTTGTCTTAAAGGGTCTTTGTTCTTTCCAAAGCACTTGCACTCCTGTGGCGTCTGTCATTGCTATGCAACCATGAACTGCGCTTTCCACAACGACGATAAAGTTTCAGCAAAGCATAAATTGATTTCTAGCCCTTGCATTAGCTGTACTACTAGATATATTTATGGAGATGAGATATAAAAAAACACCCTGTACAGCTATGATCAGCTGTTCAGCTGAGCTTTCTGTGTTTTTTTTATGGAAAGGCCGAAGCTGATCGGTTGGTTCTTGTCACATGACCCGCGGTGCACTTCCGGCATTCTGAAAAGTTTTTTTCATGAATTTTTCATCTCGATGCACCTGGAAAACGCACCGCGTTGCTTCCATTATGAGCGCCTGCCTCGTGAACGACCCCTTAAACAACGTTCTATGCGCGCCTGCCAATCAACATTACAACGCCACCCTCAGGCTGAATAACTCAAGGATATTAGGCCTCTGCCAAAAGTGTGTCTGCATGTGTTCAGCGATTCGAATGTTTATCATAAACTAGCTCTAATACCCAGAATCTGCCCTACCTAAATTTACGGTCAGGAGCCACTACTGCTCTCTTGTCATCATGCCACACATGCACAAAGTCTAAAACTTTCCCCGGCCCTGTGCCCTCAATCCATAGAGGCTCCTCATTTCCATATCATTTGCATTTTTCCAGGAGAAGTGGCCTAATTAATCATGTGGCCATTTTGTGTCTCATTAGTGCTCTCTGCTTGGATCCCCCAGCCAGGACATACCGCCCAGCGCTCTCATTAGACAGTCCATCATTCTTTCTGCCTTTACTGAACACAGACTTTCTCTAGACTCATTGTTATTTTTATTTTTTTTTAATTTTTTTTGTCTGTTTCGAATTATAATGAAGGCCTTTCATGGTTTGAGTTTTCAAGAGCATAAATAAGAATTCTGAGGATGTTTTTGTGCAGTAAGTGGAAAAGGAGGAAATGCGAAATACACAGTCAAAGTTTATGTAGCGCCTGTAGAATCAGTCTGTTAAGGAGATCTTAACGCTTAAAGCCCGGAATACACTGCACGATTTTAACAATCCTATAAGATCATTACTTTATCACACTGTGTGACATGGATCTATTAAACATGGGCACGACATGCATGTAGACTGTACGATTGACACCCAAGTTTCTATAGAAGAATAAAACATCATCAGCATGCACTACTGGTAAACAAAACACCATGTTGAACCACACTTTGGTGTGTCAGTTTTTATGTGTGCTGAAAATAAAAAGGAAGCGGCGAAAGAATAAGGGAAAAGAGCTTGAGTTAAGCAGTTTTAAGTTTTAGCGCCATGTCGCGTTGATTTCATGTGGCATTTTCATTGGCTGGTCAGTAGACGTAGGTCATAGCAGCTAACACACTGTGCGATGATCATGATGAATTTCTGACACTGTTAGAAAATGATTGTATGCTATCTTTGGTCGCAAGACCAGGAAAACGGCCGTCTTTGAACCGCTCTGACTGTATGACATAGGACCACCGATTAAGAGCCACAATCACAGAAATCGCCACGATTGTTTCAAGATGGCAATCTTTCGTCTGGGACAGCCAAAAATCGGGCAGTGTATCCCAGGCTTTAAACGTACAGTAGCAAAAATAGCACAATTATTTCTATTGGTCAGAGAGAGGGGGTGGGGATTAAGAAATTTTCTTCTAATGTTTATCCTTTGATATCCTTGTCTCTTGCAGAGGAATCGAATGGGTTAGTTTGACTAGTTTTCTGTCCTTCGCCACCTCTGTTCCCAATAACCTTGGACTTGTGAGGAATGAACTGCAGCATGTGGACTTGCGCACAGGTAATGCACACACACACTGATTCATACATTACACACTGGTATTTATGCTGATTGAACATTGCTTGATCTCCTGAGTGCATTCTGATTGTCAATGTTCATTATCAGCTGTAAAAAAAAATGTTCTGAAAATGATTCCAATGATATTATTCCTGTGTCTTTATCATTATAGCTGTGGATGTCACTGTTTTTCATTGAATTTTTGTTCAGCAGCTCGACAACTTCTCTTAGCTTCTCTCACATTATTCATGTTTAACCATGGGGAAATTTTAACAGAAGACCTTACTTTTACCTTCAGTGGAGCAATAATATTTAAAACAGATGGTAAAGTATTGTTAAAATTTTCGACCGTTGTATTTAAGGAACAGTCATTACTATAATCAGGATCAGACAATTTTACCATATCGGTAAATTTGACCACAGCCTCATCATTTAAAATTCACTTTCGAGTCATTGATTCCTCTCTAGTGTATTAAAGTTGCATTAAAGGTGCTACAGAGGATGTTTTGTTTTATACATTTTTGCAATATTACTTGAAACTGTCTTTACTAAATGATAAAAGACTATTTATTAGGTGCACGGAAAGGAATAATATTAATATACATCATCTGTGCACGAGGTAGGGCCTTAAAAACATCAGCCAATCGTTCACGCGATCATCGCGTAAACGATTGGCCCTCTGGCTTGTCAATCACTGCCATGACGTTCCTTGTGAGAGACGAGCGTGGCTGCGCGCTCCAGTAACTTTCCACACTCCACAGGCGCTGCATGCAATGTTTTTGTCAGGAGACAGGAGTAACAACTGCAGATTATGAGTTACCTGCGGTGAGTCCGACATAATGAATCCACTAACACGACACAGCAAATGCCGGTGGTAAACACTCGTGTTCCAATACTCGTGCACGAGTTTTGGGAGGCGTTCCCTTGAAATTAGTTGTTCTTACGCATGCGCTCATTTCAAAAACTCACTAACAGTCTTTGGTTTCTCAGTTGACGAAAACATCCTCTATAACACCTTTAATACTGAAGAACACACAATATTGATCTGAGATAGGTAACTGAGACACAAAAATATCCTCAATACTTAGTCCTGTCGTTATTACAAGGTCTAATGTGTTACTATGCTGATGAGTGGCTTCATTGATATGTTGGCTGAGTTCAAAACTGTCCATGAGTTCTCTAGCTTTGGGGTCATTCTCTCTATTGATATGAACATTCAAGTGTCCACTCAAAATAACTTTATCAAATCTAGTAATGCCAAATGAAATCAGCTCTAATAATTCCTGGCAAAATGCTGTAATAATTCTCCTTTGAGCTCAAGAGCAAGATATTCAAATGTTGCAAACTCACCCCGATCAATGTCATTACATACAAATTGAGAAGAGAAAATAGCTGCTAACCCGCCACCCTTCTTGTTTTGTCTGGCAGAATTATACAATTTAAGTATTAATGGCCAGTATTGTTATTTAGCCACGTTTCAACTAAAAGCATAAAATCCAAATTCTTTCCAATTATCAGATCGTTAATCAGAAAAGATTTATTAGACAATGATTGGACATTAAAAAGAGCTGATTTTAACTGAAGAGATTTCAAAACAGGAAGTGTAACAGAAGATAACTGAACCTTAATATGTTTAAGATTGTTAATAAACACATTTGATGATTTATAATTTTTATGACACGTTTGACCATGCCACCTGCTACTTGAAATCACTGGTATATTTGTGGAGATGGTGTGGGATCTGTCTCATTTCTGATGGGCACTTGAATAATAGGATCGATCAGTTTGACTTAATTTCAATGTCGCAGCTCGAGCTAATCCAGTACTTGATGGACATGTATTAGAGGGAGAAGGATGGCATTGAGTCCACTGCTATGAAAGGGGCATTCTTTGAAAACTTTGAGTAATGTGGGATATACGGTCAGGCGGAGGAGAAGTGACAGAGACCATGTTCCTGCAGGCAATTGCCTTCACCTCTCACCACACATTTTTAAACAAATGTGGCATCCCAAGGACATGACGCAAGTTATAAAGCTGAGGATAGCCAGGACATTATTTAACATAACTCTGATTATGTTCGTCTGAAAGAAGAGTCATATACACCTAGGATGGCTTGAGGGTGAGTAAATCATGGGGTAATTTTCATTTTTGGGTGAACTATCCTTTTAACTCATCCCGCATTGCATGTGTGGCTTGTTATCAGGGATCTAAAGAGTGAGCAATAATTGATTTGGCCATACAGGTGTGAATGACATCCGATCAAAGCTCAAATACATTTCACACTTATTGGCTGCTTTTCATAACATTTTTCTTGTAGGTTTTGCTTATGCATGGATGTTTTTGGAAGTTTTATTAACAGTGTGTTTTTAAAGCAAAATGTAAAGTTTAATGCAATTTAATTTAAAAACAAAAAAAACAAAACATTTTCAAGACCCTTCATAGGTCACACTCCATTCACCACTCTGAACGACCCCCCTCCCCCCCCCCCCCCCAAGACACACACACACACACACACACCTACACACACACACACACACACACACACACACACACACACACACACACCGCAATAAAAAATGCATGTGCAAATACATTACCAACCTTTATTCACCTCTGTTTCCATGAGCAAACATAATAAAACACAAACATAATAAAACATAAAATAATATCCAGGCCTGGTCCTCTCTCGTCCTTCACTGTCATCGCTCCTCCTTTTATGCTCCCGGAGCTCCTCCGTGAGAGACTCAAGGCCGGTGCGTCTCCAAGGTGGGGCTCATTAAAGCCCCGTTTCCACCGCAGGAACTTTACCCAGGAACTAGGGACTTTGGGCTGGTACTCAGTGTGTTTCCACCGCAGGAACCAGGAGCTAAATAAAGTTCCGGGTAAAATTTTCCCCTCAGAAAAGTCCCTGATGGCGAGGTGGTACTTTTTCAAAGTTCAGGAACTTTCGGGGGGGTACTAGGCGCTGAACATGCTGATTGGTCAGATTCACGCCGCATTTGATTGGTCGACTCCAAGCAGCAGTAAATTCAGTCACTCACCGGAAGAAACAGTCGCGTGCAGTACTATGTCACCGGACAAATTAGCCTAATCTTCACGGTACTTTAGACCGCGTGGAAACTCAGAAGGCAACAGGTCTGGGGGGGACAAAATGTTCCTGGGAGAAAAGTTCCTGGTATAATTGTTCTGGGTTATTTCGGTGGAAACGCGGCATAACTCTTGCGCCACTGGCCTCACGTCTCTCGCCCGCCCTGGTCGCCACATACCCCCCATTGCCCCTTGCAGGCCTGGGGGTACACCCGAGACTGCTCTACTCCCCCCCCCCCCACCGGCGCCTGTCTCGGCGGCTGCAGCACCTGGGGGTAAGGACAGACAAGAGAAAGGAGACGGAAGCAAGGGGAGCGACAGGACGAGAGAGGGAAGAGAGGAAAAAGAGAGGGAAGAGAGGAAAAAGTGTGTCTGGTTCCCAGACACACTGCCACTCGGTCCTCAGCCTGCCGAGAGGCTCTTCCTTGAGGTGCCATGTGGTAGCACTGGACTCTCGGTGGACGGCTCGATCCTCGACCGCCTCCTGGCGGCCGGCGATGGCTCCTTCGGCTGAGGGCAGCCGGCAGCGAGTCCCCGTCCCATGCTCCTCCCCTTCATGGTGGAGGGCAGCAGGCTCCGGCCCACAGCGGACGGCGGCGACTCCTCTGCTCCCTCCTGGACGGCAGCCACCCCACCTCGTCCCAGGAGCACGGCATCCGGGTCTCCGTCCCACCTTTTACAAGGCTCCAGCACCACCGCCTTAGGCAGCCTCTCGCGGTCTTCACTCCCGCGCTGCCCGACCTCCGCAGCACCGCGATCCCCCTCAGCAGTGAGGGCTCTCCGACAGCATGTCCCTCCTTCCTCCCGGGTTTTGGCACCAATGTAACACAGTTCGTAAAAACGGGAAGAAGGAGGTGGAAACCGGCGAACATTCAACAAAACTTCAATTCAAAATAATCAAAGAACAAAACGAAAGTAATGCCGGCAGACCCAAATGCCCCTTAAAACATTTTAACATTCTCATTAACTATAGGCTATACTTTTAGTTTTCAAGAGTCGTTCGATGGTGCGCTTGATGAATTAATTATAAAAAAGTTATTTTTTTATAATGAAAGGAAAAAATGCATGGATTGGAAATACAGATTACTAAACAAGCAAAAGCACATTCTATCCATTAGTGTTGTCACGCTCTTGCTGATATAGGCCTACTTGATGATCAGTAGCGGTTCATGGAAAAATGAAATAATTCAATAAATACCTATTTACAATAAGCACTTAACTCAAAAATAACTGTTAAATAATAAAATAACTCGAAGTTTGAGCAAGCACACGTAATATCTGAGAGAGAGCAGAGCCATAAGACCACTATTGAGAGCGCGCGTCCAGTTTCGTGCGAGTGTGAAGGAAATCCACCTGCGAGTGGAGAGATTCGTGCTTGGTCATTACATGGATGGACTCTCTAGTTTTATAATGCGCTCTTGACATTTGTCATTAAAATAACGCCATAGACACTGCCTTAAATGAACTATAAAAACGAGAATAAAGTTGTGTCTGAAAGTTGCAATGGTTTTTTTTATTGGTTGAAATTAGTTTAAATTTTTTTATTGGTTGAAAATCTTGTTTTTCCGTGGGTGCTCGACCATTTCCGCGGGTGCTCGGAGGCCGGCGCCTGTGCTCACATTATGTTCAGTTGCATTGCTCTCTGTTTTTGTCAGTTAACCTATAGAGTGTCAGTATTAGTTAGGTCATGCAGGCGTTGCTTGGAAACCTTGCATCCGTTGAAATAACTTAATGAATATTCATACACTTGAACAGTTGATTCACAGGCTTATTAGCAGTCATACACTTCATACACTTCTCTTTTTCAGGCTATAAACTAGGCCTTCTAGGCAAATCTCACATTAAATTTTGATGAATTCATTAAAGCTGCAAGCAGCATTGATCGGGAACTCACATGTTGGTGCTGGTGTGTTTTTGAGCATCCCTATATACCTCTCAACATGCCTGTGAGAAGAGATGTTTTTGATATGTGTGAGTGTAGGAGAGAGGTGTGAGGGAACTGGGTCTAGAGAGTTTTTTTGTAGAGAGAAATTTGCTGAAAACATGTTGAATATGGACAAATACATGATAGAAAAAAATAGAAAGCAGAAAAAGAAAATGGATACTTAAGTGTCTTTGCTCGGTGGACCCATGCAGGTCTTTACCTGAGTAGGTCTTGACACAAGGAAGGCTGATGATGACACATATTCCAATTAAATATATGGCTTATCTAAGCTTGAGAGAATACAGCTGTACACACCTTTATAATTAGCAAAAAAAAAAGGCAATAACATGGGAATGGCTTAAATCGAAACTACTGTGAGACAGATCGACACTTAAGTGCAATAGTTATAATGAGCAATAAAAATAACTGTAACACTTTACTTAAAGCCTTTATGTATAATGTATTAATTATGCCTTGTAACACAGGCCAACACAGGTAATCCCAAATGCTCAGTTCCTTTGTCACTGTCAGACGAAATGATAGAGCAGTGTGATAGGCTAAAATGTTTGTGAAATTAATTTTTATGTAAACAAACATGTATATAAACACAATGGGCAATATATCACGTCACCCAAACTTACCGTGGTCATGTTCACATATTGTGATATAGTATAAGTTGATACATTGATTATCGGGACAGGCCTACACACACTAGTCTAGTGAGCTGAGGTGGTTTTGATTGATTCTGTTTTATGTTTACATAACCTGGCATGTTTACGACAGCTTGCTTGTGAGAGCCCTGTTGAATGTTTTCTGGGTCATCTCTCTGTGTGTGTGTGGATGATGTACACCATGCAAATCCTGGCATGGCCTTTTCATCAGTGTTTTGTTTTTGTTAACTCTCCACCGCTGTCTGCACTCTTTTTGTTGATTAGCTCCCTGTCTTCATTAGAACAGGACCTTAATTAGACCAGTCTTTCCACAAACAATGTCTCGGTGAATATCACACACTTGCATACAGATACACAGTCCTTCACACACTAGCTAAACACTTGACTCTCTGGATAACAAATCAGGGCTCTGCAAACTCTCAGATCATTAATGAGTCGAGAGAGGAGGAGACTTGAAGATGAAGATTTTTTTACACAGAGCACTTCTGCGTAAATTGACTTCTGTTCTGTTTTATTAATTTTAGCAACAATTTCTGCATTTTATACGCACAAATCACTGTAACCCACATACAAAAATTAAAGGTACTGAATGTTAAAAAAAAAAAAAAAAATAATGAAATAAACTATTACTATAAATATGTTGTAGAGAATCTACAAGAATCTAGAAATGCAGTGAAATTAAAGGTTACTTAAATCAAATAACTTTAATTGTAACTGAACTACATACACAAGTTAAACAGTGAGTGAAAGTCTTGGGTGCAGTTCCAAGCAACATAACAGTTTGTGACCGTGATAGAGAGTATAAACAGTAAACATGAGTTACATGTCGATTATAGCACACACACAAAAATCAACAATATACAGATGGTACTCAAACAGAATAAGCTTTTTACCTCCGTAATTTCGGTGGAAAATGAATTTGCTATGGTGCTATAATGTCCATTGTAGTGGACATCAGGCAGAGAGGATGACACATTTTGAAATTCCATTTCAAGTTTCCACACAACGATGTGGAAAAGTTTCAATTTAATGGGAATGGGTTTTTGTGGACAACACAAACAAATGCCTTTTGCCTTCAGATAAAACAACATCTCTTAGGGAGTGTGGGGAGCTTATCATCAACACAGAGCCTCAATCACAGAAACTGCTTTTTGTCCCTCATTCTTGTACACAAGTGTGAATGATCATACATTTCGGGAAAAAAATAGTTTTGCCATATGGCTGAAGCCACAAAGGAAGGAAGCTTCTTCAAAGTTCAACATTGCACGTCATGTCAACACGTCACGTCATTAATAAACGGGGCAAATTAGCACGATAATGCAATTCCAGAATTACGCAGATGAAAAGGCAAGTTTTGCACGTGATGTACTGCTGACGTGTAAATTAAAGAACACAGACGCAGTCAAATAATTTACATAATGACCAAGCAATCTACCACACACACACACACACACACACACACACACACATATACATATATATATATATATATATAATGTATATGTATATGTATATATATATATGTATATAATATGTATATATGTGTGTGTGTGTGTGTGGTAGATTGTGTGGTAGATATATATATATATATATGTATATAAGGTGCTAAAGAGGATGTTTTGTTTTATACATTTTTGCAATATTACTTGAAACTGTCTTTACTAACTGATAAAAGACTATTTATTAGGTGCACTGAAAGGAATAATATTAATATACATCATCTGTGCACGAGGTAGGGCCTTAAAAACATCAGCCAATCGTTTACGCGATCATCGCGTCAACGATTGGCCCTCTGGCTTGTCAATCACTGCCGTGACGTTCCTTGTGAGAGACGTGCGTGGCTGCGCGCTCCAGTAACTTTCCACACTCCACAGGCGCCGCATGCAATGTTTTTTTCAGGAGACAGGAGTAACAACTGCAGATTATGAGTTACCTGCGGTGAGTCCGACATAATGAATCCCCTAACACGACACAGCAAATGCCGGTGGTAAACACTCGTGTTCAATACTCGTGCACGAGTTTTGGGAGGTGTTCCCTTGAGCATGCGCTCATTTCAAAAACTCACTAACAGTCTTTGGTTTCTCAGTTGACGAAAACATCCTCTTTAGCACCTTTAAGGGTGTAACGGTACACATATTTGTACAGAACCGTTTCGATACAGGGCTTTCGGTTCGGTGCACGTGTGTACTGAAGTATTACATTGCAACATTGTAGCCTAATCACCAATAATCGCAATAAGCTCTGCGATTTGTTACTTTTGATAAGAAACAAAGTGTCATCCTTCAAATTCTGTCCACGAAATCACAAAATTTAAACAGAAAAAAATATATAGGCCAACATGGCTTGGCAAATCTTCCTCTGGCATTCCAAAGAAATTAATATGAGTGGAAATTATTTTCTCCCTTCTACCACATGCTCTCTGTGGTGTCTCCTCCTAACAGCAACAATTACAGCCATTTCACAAAATGGGTTAAGACATGCTTTTTTTGGGCATTAAATAATGGTGCGAATATCAGTAAATTGACTAGCGCAAACTAATTTTGCACTGCGTGTCTTTAGTAAATCCCGACAGTATATATTTTTTTTTACACCAAAAGAGGGTTTGCGCTGGCGCAAGCTGTTAGTAAATCTCGCCCTATGTGTTCAGCACAATGCCTTAATATGGAATTGGTTTGAAAAGTGAGCTATGCCTAGGTAAACCTTTAAAGATACTGTTTTAACTGTGAACTTAAAACTATGCAAATAATCCTTACACCAGAGGACCATTCTGTGGCCACCTCTGACGACAACAAACAAAGATTAGCCAATTTGCAAATCCCTCCTGTTTTGGAAGGATTAAATGGTTCTCTCTCAGACAAAGAAAAAAGTTGTTATTGTAAGAAAGAAAGAAAATCTCGCAAAAAACAACAACCAAGCTTATGCCCCCATTTTCAGAATCTTCTCTTCAGGGTTCCTCTATCTGCGTGTACCAGATCTTCTGCACAGACTTCCACCACTCTCCACACACTCATTTATAAAATGTTGAGTAGAAACCATCCTGCATTTGATATTAAGATAATTTCTCAAATGTGCCTACATGTGATTCAGAGATTGAACGTACGCTCAAAAAACTTGTGTATGCCTCTTGGTAAAAAATGTGAAATCTATAAATCGCAAGTGATCTTGAACTTGTGAACAGCTGAATGGTTTCAGATCACACAGATCAAATCTGTGTGTACACATGATTTATAAATGAGTTCCCACTTTACCAAACCTCTTTCTAGAGACCATGCATTAGTGTGAATTGTCAGTATAGGTTTTTCTAATTTGCATTAGATTTTGTTAGTTAATAACAAATAATCATCCAGTGTATTTGTTGTATTCAGAATAAGGTTCTTCACCTTTTTAGTCCAGAGAAACCACAGTTTATCTTTCCTTAATAAGATAACGTGTAACTGCCACAGCAGTGTTAATTTTGGCAGGCATTTTTGATTTAGTCTTAGTCTTTAGCTTAAGACGAAAATGCTTCTTAGTCACATTTTAGTCATTTTAGTCTTTCATATTTTAGTCTAGTTTTAGTCGACGAAAAGTCATCACATTTTTGTCAAGTCTTAGTCATTACTTTTAGTCAAACTACAGTTACCAACATTTAATTTTTTTTTGATAGCTATTTTATATGTAGTCTTTAGACAAAATAGTTATTATAATTTATCTCTTTAGACCAATTCATTTAAGCTTATGAAAAATTTTAATCAAGGTAACACACTGTATTGACATTGCACTATTAGCAGTAGCACTTGTACAATTGTACATATCCTCTTTCAGTGGTTCTCAAACTTTCTAGAGTGTCGTACATCCTGAGGGATTTAACATCCTTCTGTGCACCCTCTCTTTTCCACTTACACTGCAGTTACACATTTCCATTAACGGACAATATTTGCCTTCTTAAATACATTTTTCCAGTGCATTTTTACCTTTATAAATACCTTTGTAAAATAAATAATGCCTTAAATACATTTCTTTTCAAAATGCAATTAATACAATAATGATAAAAACGAAGTGATACTTTGAAATATTACATTAAAACCACCAGTAGGTGGCGGTAAGCCACTGTTTTTATGAGTAAATCATCGAGTCATTCATTCGTTCAGTATCAAAGCAAGCGGCTGTATTTATGAATGAATTATTGAATCATTGGCGATTCGTTCAAAGTCACAGATTCGTTCATGAAACAGCTTGTGTGCTGCTCTGCCGTGGCTTTTGTTGCAAAAATACTGACAATACTGTTTAAAATGTACATCACTTAATATTACCCATTTGTTTGTTGAACTGTATAAAATCAATATTTGGGAAATTATATTAGGGCAATATTCTTTCTGGTATAATATGATCAACATTAAAAACAGTAACTCGCAGAAGGGTATGTTTTTGTATCGAAGAGAGTTTTAATCTTAAATCTACATGCATTCTGTGTCTATATTTGTTCTTCATGATAGTAGTGCTAAATCCCCACTTTCACAAAGGTAACATTATATTGTCGAGAACAGCACTAATGTAGCTTGTGTGGATGCAGTCAGTTTTGACCGCAAAACATGAGGTAATTTGATTTGAATGTCGTGTATATATAACATTTTACCTGCTAGAAATACATGTTATTCATGTTATTTTAAGGTGGAGTAGATTAAAATGAACGGCATTTTTCATGTACGTCTGTTTGAGAACCACTGCTGGATATCAGCCTGCACTTTGGGGCCAGATTTAGTCAATAAACGAGCAGCACAATATAGCCACTTTAATTTCAGTACAAATCTCAAATGAAGAGCGCTGAACTCAAGCTTACTTGTCTGTGTTTTCAGATCATCCGCGCTTCTTCCTCAGTGTAGAGAGAGGGCTCGTGTGTGGGGTTGCCAGATTGCAAAGATAAATTAAAAGTGTTCTTTTAACAGAAAAGCTCTGATAGGGGATTTAAATTCGGCAACTGTAAGCGTGACCGCTCGTAAAGACAGTCTGTATTGTTTTGTCTCCTTTATTCGACAAAAACTAAAAGTGATTTCAGAAGAGTGATTTTGGTAAAGTGTTTAGTCTTTTAGCCACATTTCAGTCTCGTCTTTTTCGTCAATGAACGTGCAGTTTTAGTCACGTTATCGTTAAATGAAATTGGTGTCGTCTCGTCTTAGTCATGGAAAAACAGGTCATTTTTCGTCATAGTTTTCGTTAACGAAATTAACACTGCTATAAAGATAACAATAAAGATAGTTATAAAAATCATTCTAAATATAAAAGTTTAGCAGAGCCACACCTCAAACATAACGATAACGATATAGAGAAACAATATCATTTGGGATCAGCTTTTGAACGATAAAACACTGACAGCCAATCAGAATCCATTCTAATTTAAGGGCTCGCACTTTTAAAATGGCTGACACGTTGCGGAGAAGTTCAGAAGGTCCAGAAAAAGCCACCACTGTTTGACAAGTAAAACCCCCTTTTTTCAAGGGTACTTTAAAGAAAATGGATGTATCGAAAACATTGGAAAACAACCCTCAGAATAAATGGTGAGAAGTATTAAAGGATTAGTTCACTTTCAAATAAACTTTTCCTGATACTTTACTCACCCCCATGTCATCCAAGATGTCCATGTCTTTCTTTCTTCAGTTGAAAAGAAATTAAGGTTTTTGATGAAAACATTCCAGGATTATTCTCCTTATAGTGGACTTCAATGGCCTCCAAATGGTTGAATGTCAAAAAAAAAAAGAAGCTTTAAACGATATCAGACGAGGAATCAGGGTCTTATGTAGCGAAACTATCGGTCATTTTTGAAAAAAAATGTAAATGTATATGCTTTATATAAACAAATGATCGCCTTCTGAGTGCTTCCGCCAAAACCGCAATAAACAGACCGATATCGTTCGTTGGTGTGGACGCAAATATAGTTATCGCTATAGTTATCTTCATAGTTATCATTCTTGTGGTGAATGGGCCTTAAATCTTACATACGAAGGAAATAATTTTAATATATATTTCGGATTACATGTATTTATTTATTTATTTATTGTTTGTTTGTTTGTGCTAAACATTTTACACATAATAAGAAACTTGTGCTTTCTCTCTCAGGCCGGTGCTTTGCATTTCGAGGTGAGCGCGGGAATGATGAACCAGCCATTGAAATGATTAAAGTGTCACATCTGAAGTAAGTAACATAAATGCTTTTCACTCTGGCGCAAACACCTCAGTGAGCACTTAAACACTTTAGTCCCAGTGATTTCCCTCATCAGTGATTAACGGTTAGTGGTGACAAATACGGACATGCACAAACTACTCTCGGGAGTTATTTCCTGAAAGGTGTCTGGGGTGCACTTTCACCGGCTCTGTCAACTTCCTCTCTTCTTTTCTCTCACATTGCAGTTACTTTAACCTAGGGACATCCTGACTGATGTGTCTGATTGTGTAACCTTGCAGTAGAGGGATTTTATTTATTGTTTGCCATTATTTCAAAGCTTTCACCTTTATCACTTTCCAAACTGCAGTTTGAAACCGTTCAGTCAAGCATGAGTGAGTCAGTGTCTGCTGGTTATCAGCGAACCCTAAAGACACCTTTTCACTCTTTACAACAAATGACAGACAATATTGATTTCCATTGGAGAGTCTCACGGTGACTCTGTAGTGTGCCGACTGTCTGTGAATGTGAATTTTTAGGTCCATTTTGAACTTCAAATTGAAATATTTACACCATATGCAACCCTTACAAATGGATGTGTTGTGTTCCAACAAGGCTATGACAAGGTGAAAATGACCCATAATTGTTTCCTAAACCCTAAAATCCTGCTACTGACAAGTTATAGCTGTCATTAACGTTTGCAGTGCAAAATTTAACTAGAAAGGTAAATATAACTATCAGGTATTTTAGCTACGATTATTATATCTAGCCCACTTTAAATAAGACACAGATGAAGTAGTACGGTAAGGTTACATTTATGTCATTGAATTTTTGAGAGAGAGTTTGTGCGTGTGTGAATTACCTGAGTTTGTTTGAAATCTCTGAATCGCTACATTATATTTCTCAACAACGATGGAGTAACGTAGTAAATATTGAAGCTGTGAGTTTAATTACTTCTAAAACAGCAATGTTACTCCCTTGTTGCTGAGAAATCCAATGTAATATAATATAATAATAATAATAATCCTTACATTTATATAGCGCTTTTCTGGGCACTCAAAGTGCTTTACATATTGAAGGGGGAATCTCCTCAACCACCACCAATGTGCAGCATCCACCTGGATGATGCGACGGCAGCCATATTGCGCCAGTACGCCCACCACACACCAGCTTATTGGTAGAGAGGAGACAGAGTGAGGAAGCCAATCAGTGTATAGGGATGATTAGGAGGCCATGATGGACAGAGGCCAATGGGCAAGTTTGGCCAGGATGTCGGGGTTACACCCCTACTCTTTTCGAAGGACATCTTGGGATTTTTAATGACCACAGAGAGTCAGGACCTCGGTTTAACGTCTCATCCGAAGGACGGTGCTTTTTGACAGTATAATGTCCCCATCACTATACTGGGGTGTTAGGACCCACACAGACCACAGGGTGAGCACCCCCTGCTGGCCTCACTAACACCTCTTCCAGAAGCAACCTAGTTTTCCCAGGAGGTCTCCCATCCAGGTACTAACCAGGCTCAGCCCTGCTTAGCTTCAGTGGGCAACCAGTCTTGGGCTACAGGGTGATATGGCTGCTGTAATGCAATGTAGCAAATTAGCAGAAAACCTATTTTGTTAATAAATGTTACGGGGCAGCATTGACAACATGTTTCTGTGCTCCTGGATGTGTCTTTCCTGATCTCTATTGATATGTTTGTGTGTGTGTGTGTGTGTGTGTGGGGTCCTGGTTGTGGGCGCAAGATATACCCTCAAGGATGGCAATACCAGAAATTTTTGACCTTGTGAGGATTTTTTTGGTCCCCATGAGGAAAACAGCTCATAAATCATATTACATTTTGTTTTTGGAAACACGGGGCATGGACACCCAATAAATATATTGACTGGAACTACCTCTGCTTTTCAGAGTTTTACACCTTCCAGCCAGTCAGAATTACGTATTCAGACAGACCTTGGTATAAGGGTACCTATTCATTCATTATTCATGTGTCCCACCACAGTCAATAAACAGAGAGTAAATGCTTGCACTCTGATAGGCACATACAGAAACACAGCGACCTCACAAACAAATCAAAAGTTGTTTTTGTCAATAGGTGTAAATTATGAGTGAAAAGGCAACTGCATTTCCATCCCTAGTGTCAGACTCTGTGTATATTAAAAAACTATAGATATAGAAAGACAGTTCACTCCTATTAGTTATGAATGGGAGAAACTGCAACACGCAATATGATGGAATGTGTCCCGCCTTATAAGTAAAAGAACCAATCACTGATTGTCGTTGCGTCACTGCAGCTCCGGTTTCCACAGAAACCTGAGACTCGCGCTTAGAACTGCACATGTGCATTGGCTCGTCTAGCCTAAAAAATAAGCTTTTTTTAATGCTATTTGAGCATAAGAAACAACATATATGGGACAGTTCATGTCAGATTTTGTTACAGATTTGAAATATGTTATTTAATTGTGAGTTTACCAAGCAGTTTATGAGATTTCAGGATTCTCTCATTCAAATAGATAGGACTTAGTCTTGGATGCCCAAAATAGCTGCCCGGAGGCATTGCAAATATGGCCGCAGAGTGAACAGACTTTCCTTGAAAGGGACTTTGGTATAGTTTGTAGAGTATCAAGTGCCAGCATGTAGACAATGAATGAAACCTGTTTGGAAATCATCACTATTTTTGGAGCACCCGGAGGAAACCCACACAGGGAGAACATGGAAATGCTACACAGAATGGCCTCCTGGCTCAAACCAGAGACCTTCTTGCTTTGAGACAACCGTTCTACCCACTGAGCCACTGGTCAATCAGTTAATCAATGCTAACTTTTCTGAAGCCAGATTATGAAACCGTTTACTGTAGGATTCCAAAACGTTTGATATGCTTACTTTTAATGTAGGATACACTTTTTGATCTAAAGAAACATTTCAGGTGTAGACCTGAGGACGAAGTAACCGTATGTGTACGTGGTCTTCTTTAGGCAGTACCTGGTGGTGGTGTTCAGAGATAAACCTCTGGAACTCTGGGATGTCCGCACAGGAACCTTGCTGCGTGAGATGGCCAAGAACTTCCCTGCTGTCACTGCTCTGGTACTGTATCAAACTCACAATGTGCTTTATATTGCTTATAACTTTTATGTAGCAATCCATCTAGATCACTTTTTGTACTTTTTAAAGGGTTAGTTCATCCAAAAATGAAAATCCTATCATTATTACTCACCCATGTCGTTCCAAACACATAAGGCCTTCGTGCATTTTCTGAAAACAAATTAAGATATTTTTGATGAAATCTGAGAGATTTCTGTCCCTTCATAGACTGTCTTCGCAACCGAAACTTCATGACATCAAAACATGTTTCAAAAAGTTCATAAAGAGATTGTAAAACTAATCTATATGAATTGAGTTGCTTAGTCCAAATTTTCTGAAGAGACTTGATTGCTTACGAACTCTTTGTGAACTTTTTGAAGCATCAAAGTTTCAACTGCCTAGCTGTCAATGGAGGGACAGAAATCTCTCAGATTTCATCAAAAATATTTCATTTGTGTTCCGAAGATGAATGAAGGTCTTACAGGTGTGGAACGACATGAGGGTGAGTAATTAATGACAGATTCTTTTTCATTTTCGGGTGAACTAACCCTTTAAGTATGTAGTTTTATTCCAAGTTCTTAAACAGAGAGATTATTCTGAATCTTTTTCAGCAAAGAGGCTGGCTTCATCAACACACAGACTCATTGAAGGGCAAAGTCGCTGTGTGGTTCTGACTGCAGTAAACATTGTAATGGCGCCACCAGCGATGACTCTCAAATAACCCCAGCAAAAACCTTAGTAATAAATGCATTTTCTCTCCTGGCAACCTCTCTGGTAGCTCATTTGCATCTTGATTACTTCCTATGGGTTAAATATGTGCCAGTGACTTCTAGTGATCAGAAATTAGAGTTTGAGGTGCTTTTAAAGCACAGTAAAATCTAGGTAGCACTTGGCCGACGTAGGAAAATTGGGTAATGTTTGAGCCGGTATGCCTCACAGAATCCAAAGAGACCACTTTCATGATTCTACGCAAAAGGTTTTTTAAAATGATAAGAAAAATAAACTTTTTGTCATATTTCGTGATCAGATGGTGGTCCTTTTCCAAAACTGGTGATAACACATACCAAGTTTCATGAAGTTATATTTACCGTTATATTTGTTGTTGCGTTAGCCCTTTAACATTCAACCAAAAAAAGCCAATAAAAAATAATAATACACCCCAGGTGAATTGGGAAAAGAACATTTAACTAATAGATATCACCATACTTGATTAGAGAAAGGATTTTGCATGTCTTTTTATCTCTCCATAAAGCAGAACATTTCCACCACCTAAAATGTTGTATAAAATCGGACAAATTATATATGAGCAGACACCTCTGTAAAAACCTTTAGAATATAAAATAAAACTGCAAAGGCAATACTGCATGAATATACCTGTACCTGTGTAACATTTATGATATTTAAATTTTAAATCCAATAGTTTTTTTTGTTTTTTTTACTATGTCTGCTTGAGGGGAAATATATATATATTAAAGCAGATATAGTAAAAAACAAAACAAATGGATGTATATAAAATAAATACACACATACACATGGCATCCTCATAAACCACTTATTGCTATCTCCACATACATTTGTATGCTTCTTCAGAATCATTTGTTGTATATTCTAATTTTGTGAAATTCTGAGGTTTTGTTTAGGAATTACAGGCTTCGCAATTGAACCACTGATACTACTAATAATATTTATCCTAACAAAAACAATAAGGTTCATGACCAAATGCGAATGATCAAATGCAGTTTATGACCCATTTAGAGAAATTGAATTTTCTCCGCAACCATGTGTGTTTTTGAGCATTTGCTTACTATCTGTGCAGTGACTCATGATAACTTTATTTGTGTGTAAACAGGAGTGGTCTCCTTCACATAACCTGAAAAGTCTGAAGAAAAAGCAGATTGCTGCACGCGAGGCCATGGCCAGACAGACCACCCTCGCTGATGCAGAGCAGAGCAGTGTGGAGTCCTCTGTTATCAGGTCTGACTGACCCAAAATTAACATTTTCATCATTTACTCTTCTTCTTCTTCTTCTTGTTCATTTTTCAGGAGAACACACAAAAAGATTTCTTGAACAATGAAAATATGCATTGACCAAGCTCTCAAATCTACATAAAAAAAACTATATAACTCCTGAACTATATTACAAAACTTCTGAAGACAGAGAGATCAATAATTAATTTGACAAATACTTTTGACCATTTCTGATCTCTACACTGAAATTTAAGTTGTTATTCAATGAAAATCTTCCTCTCTGCTGCAGCTTAAATGTTTTTTGCGCTTATGCACATTCAGACTTGAAGATGCATTGCACAGTGTTTGATGACAAATAACATTGGTTCTCATGTGACCAGTTGCACCATGGCAAGTTTGAATATACTGAAGTATGACTGAGATTACAGAGGAGGAGAATATTTGTGAACTTAAATTTAAAAGCATGACTTCAGAACACAATAAGAAATCTAGCATGTCGTCCGGCCTGCATTTATTAAACGTTTTGCACTTCTTTTTATCATTTTAAAGCTCTAGAGTTCACTGTTGTTGAATAGAAAAGGGAGGACAGTATGTTCTTCAGCATTTCTTATTTTGTGTTTCATGGAAGGAATTAAGTAATACAGGTTTGGAATTACATGATGGATAAATTATAGATTTTTTACATTGTTTATTTTTATTTTTTTTTTATTTTTTTTTAAAGAGTCTAGCATTAGCTATGTTTCCATCCAAAGTTGCATATTTAACTTATGCACAAATTTTGAATATCGCATAAAACATTTGCAAATAAAGCAGCAGGTCAAAGAGAACAAAAAGGTCACTTCCTGATACACTGGCGCTAAATATCATTGAGAAAAATTGAAGTTTCTGCAATAGAATCCACTGAATATAATAATTTTCATATATAATAAATTACTTGTGCCTCAGAGCGTGCAGATGAAACCCAATAAACACTGTAATTTTATCTTGCATTTAGATGCTGGTGTTTGCGAACGCAATCGTGTGAGGCGCTTCTGGGAGGGAATTAAACCGCACCACTTTAACAATGGACTTTGCTCAGGCATTACAGAATGACCAAAACAGCATTTCAGATGCTGTGCAACGAGATCGGTCCACTGGTTGGTCCAGTTATGCCGTCCCATTGCAAAGTCACATGTCTTTTTTGATGCACATCAAGGAATCTATACAGTAAAAGTGTTTCCATCGTAGCTTATGCGCATGTTTTCGTGTCGCATAAAAAATATATCCTAGTATTTGAGTGCATAAGCTTTTTTATGCACGTTTTTAGAATTTATGCGCATCTTGGTGTTTCCATCCAGCGTTTTTTTTTTTAAATTTTTTTTATGCGATATCCCAAAATGTGCATAATAATTGGTGGATGGAAAATGCTATTGATTCACTAATTATTGGTAAACTGGTACTTTGGTACTGCACTTCACAGACTCCAGTCTAAGTGGTTTGATGTTTCATTCATAACTCATAACAGCTCTCTGTTGCTGTCTGTCAGTATGTTGCAGGATGCTGAGAGTAAGTCTGAAATGAGTCAGGGCATATCGGCTCGAGAACACTTCGTGTTTACTGACACAGACGGCCAGGTCTATCACATCACCGTGGAAGGCAACACCGTGAAAGATGGGGCACGTATTCCACCTGATGTGAGTGTCCTTTTGTGTTTTGCATCTTTTGTATGCGTCTGACACCCAGTAATCTTGTTGCATTGGGCCTGCCGCACGTGATCTTGAAGCTTGTTTACCATTTGCTGGGCCACATTCATGCTGAATATAGGACATTGTCACCAAAACTTAAAGAAAAATCTGAAACAAATTACCTGCTCTATATTAAAGGTGCAGTATGTAATATTGACAGCTAGCGATTGAAATGGGTACTGCAGTCCAAATTCAAAATATTGGGGAGGGTTGTTTCTCCTGCCGATTCATGTACAGTCAGTTGTTCTTTGTCTATGTGTCAGTAAATCAAACCAGTGACTAAACTCAACTTCACATTGTTTCTCGTAGTTGAATGAAAATAATCTGTTATTTAAATAGTATAGTGATTAAATAATATATAGAGAAAGCAATCAAAGAACGCTCCCTTTACAATCGCTGGAGCTGTCAATCAAACAGCAGTGACTGAGTTCTGGACTCGCGCCAAAACTCCTGTTATATTCAGCGAATCTCTTAGTTACATTGTGTTTGCACTGTTGGTTATGATGAAAGCATTCATTAGTGTGCAGAAATTGAGTTGCAATGATGAGATCACTGCTTTCATGCACTCAACAACATCTGTGATTGACTACAATCTTCATCACTGCAACCTTTCACAATCTAAATCTAATGCACCTCTTTTTATGATTAGTTAACCTTGAGAGCTGTAATAGTAAAAATGTGCTAAAAGTTTCTGAGAGAGTAATACTTAGCTATTTCATTTGGAAGTATGTCAGCCACTCACAGCAGTGGGTATTGACACTGAAGTCTCTCAGCAGACACGCCCCTTAAAACAGAGCGTTCAAATAAGAGGGCTAAACACAGGGTAAAATCTTTCATTTCTAAATTATGACCATTTTTAATGTAAAAAGCATACTAACATTATAAATGCACCTGAGGAAACATTATAAAACAATGCAGTTCATGACCCCTTTAATACATAAACTTTTTATTTGTGTATTCTTATCCTATCACTCCAGTATCAGTCATACATGAAGAAAGCAGAATCTGTTTTCAGTCCTGGAGTTCTGGAGATGGAATATCCTGGATATAGCTGTACATACTCTTCTGTATGGAACAAAGGAGTTTTGAAACGTTTCCTCCCAATGTTTTGTATAAAATCTGCCATTTCAAACTTTTGAGATGAAAGAGGATATGAAGAGAAAATTGCTCCCTTCCTCATCCTCATTATCCTTTTATCTCCTGCAGGGCTTTTTTCACAAGCCACAATGGTTATTTCTGATCGGTTCTTCAGATCCTTTTCAATGTTCGTATTTTGAGTTTGTAAGCAACCTATATCTGTCTTCAGCGTAATCAGTGACACGTGAACTCATAGTCTTGGTTTCATCTGTTCTTTTAATGTTTTGTATTAATTCTGTTAATTCAGTTGTAATTTTTTATAAATTATCTAAAATATTGGAAAATTAGGAAAATATTCAACAAGGAAGGAAAAAAGGAGATAGTGAATATGTGAAATTAAGTCACTTGTCCTTTGGGGGATATTTTCAGTTGAAAAATTCAGTTGAAATCACAATATTAGCAATAATAACAACATAATATGGGACAGACCCTTAGCCATCTTCACATCTTGAGTTCTGTATTTTTTGGATCTGTTGGCACTCTATATGTTTTAATTTGGAGTTTAACTTTGTGTTTCTTCAACCTTTTTTTTAAATGCAACATTGTGACAACTATATTGGTGTCGTGGCATATGTCCTGGGTCTTTTATGCAAGAATCTAAAGCTCTTTTACTGTCTTTCAGGGCAGTATGGGGAGTATTGCCTGCATTGCATGGAAAGGAGACACTCTAGTTCTGGGAGATGTAGATGGAAACCTCAATTTTTGGGACCTAAAGGCCCGTCTTTCAAGGTAAAAATGTACATATCAAACATGTCTCCAGGCATGTATGTGTGTAAACGGATTTAATTCCAAAACTTGGTGAACTAGTTTCTTAGCCAGACACATCATCAGAGTCTGAGTTGGAAAATACAATTGTGTGCATCACACACTCAAGTTGCTTTTACTGTGTTGATAAAATGACACACTCATTTATATTTTTCAGAGGTGTACCTACACACCGGGGATGGGTGAAGAAGATTCGTTTTGCTCCAGGCAAAGGCAACCAAAAGCTCTTGGTGATGTACACAGATGGAGCTGAGGTCTGGGATACCAAAGAGGTGTGTGTGTGTGTGTGTGTGTGTGTGGTATTTATTTAGAAAAAGCATCACTACTTCATTTTTGCAGATACAGAAGCACCACTGCTTCATTTTGCTTCAAGTCCCTTTGAAGCAAGTCCGCTCTGCCGCCAGTTCTCCTAAGCAGCCATTTTCTATCTAGACAACAGTCATACAACTAAAGTGTAAACATATTTAATAGCATGATTTGAATCAATAATATAATCAGTCAAAACTAAATTTTGCTTCTTTAGCAGAAATAGTTCAGCTGATGCACATGCACATTTCACACCAATTAGATAAGGAGTAAGTTAACTATTGATGTGATTGGCTGTTTCAATTGAGAGGTGGGACTTCCTTTTCTGTGGCAACTACATTCTCTCATTCATTAATTTTTCTACAAGTGGTCTGCCTCATCCTACTTAGTGCTGTCTCTGATCTTTTGCTATAAATAGAGATGAAATCACACTGCCTTACGGCTCCTACAGTAAAATAACCCATTTAACAATTCCACTGTTAATAGTAGGTCTGTCTTGAAAGGTTTATATGTGATTTCTCTTATTGAGAAAAGGAACCAGATTTGTACTTTCAGAGCTGTACTCTATTGGTATGCAGCCTTGGCCGAAAGTATTGGCAGTGATATAAATTTTGTCTATTGCACAGTTTGCTGCTTCAGTAATTGTAGATTTATTTTTTCACCTTGTTTCAATGGTATACTGGAAAACAATAAGCATTTCATCATTTTTAAAGGCTTTTATTGGCAAAAACGGCAGTAAATGTAAAGAGTCAATATTTACAGTGTTGACCCTTCTTCATAACCTCTGCAATTCACTCTGACATGCTGGATATCAGCTTCTGGGCCAAATCCTGACTGATGGCCAGCCTTATCAGTGCTCAGAGTTGATTGCAATTTGTAGACTTCTGCTTGTCCACTCACCTTTTGAGGATTGACCACAGGTTCTCAATGGGATTAAGATCCAGGGAGTTGCCTGGCCATGGATCCAAAATGTAATTATCTCCGAGCCACTTGATTATCTCATTTGCCATTTAACATGGAGCTCCATCATGCTGGACAATGCACAACTCATCACCAAATTGCTCCTGGATTGTTGGGAGAAGTTGCTCTTGCAGGACGTTTTGATACTGTTCTTTATTCATGGCAGTGAATTGTATAAGAGCCACTCCCGTGGATGAAAAGCAACCCACACATGGATGATTTCAGGATGTTTCACTGTTGGCACAACACAGCACTCATAGTAGCGTTCACCTTTTCTTCTCTGAGCAATCGATTTTTCAGATGTCTCAAACAGTCAGAAGGGGGCTTCATCAGGAAAATTAACTTTTCGGCTGTCCAATCCTTGTACTTGCTGCGGAATTTCAGTCTGTCCTTGATGTTTTTTCTTGGAGAGAAGTGGCTTCTTTTCTGCCTTTATTGACACCAGGCTGTTGTCCAAAGTCTTGGCCTCACTGTACAGATGCATCACTTGCTCCTGCTGCCGATACTGATAAAGCTCTGCACTGGTGGTGACACGATTTCTTAGAGGATTCTTTAGGAGGAGACGGACGTGGCTCTTTCTGGACACTCAGGGACATCCTGAAGCCTTCTTCACTGCAGCTGAATCTCTCTCCTTGAGGTTCTTGATGATCCGGTAAATGGTTCTTCCAGGTGCAATATTCATTGAAGCAATTTCAATGCAAATTGATTGTGGCTGCACATCTTTCTTTAGAGGTAACAATTGCTAACACAAGAACATAATGATTGAAAGCACTTCTTCCCTACTTTTATATCAATCAGTTTGCTCTTTTAATACAATCAGAATGATAGAGTGATTTCTCCTGACTAGTACTTCTTTAACTTTCCCCATGTGCTGATGATTTGATTAGTGAAATGATGTTAGGTAGTCATTTTGTACCAGAAACAGTGAAATTTATTTTTTTGTATTTTTTATTTTTATTTTTTTGGCCAATGAAGCTTTTTGCATTTATTTAAAATGCATCTGATCACTCTGCACAATAATCTAGAAACAATGTGAATCAACATCACAACAACTGAAGTTGCCAACTTTGGAGAAACAGAATTTGTCACTGCCAGAACTTTTGGCCACGGCTATACAACCATGCTTTTATAAAGCACATTTGACTCAAATAACTAGGCCAGAGTGTTGTGTGTGCAACTTGGTCCAAGAGACATTTACGTTAACTCAACTTACGTTAACTCCTGCGTTCTTTAGAACAATTGTGGTAGATTTGCGGACCCAAATGATATAGGGCCCTATTTTAATGACCTAAGCACATGGTCTAAAGCGCATAGTGCAAGTGCACTTAGGGCATGTCCGAATCCACTTGTCGGTGCAAATGGTTGATGCGGCCGGTGCATTGTATAAAAGGGTTGTCCCTATTCTCTTAATGAGTGATGGGTTTGTTTTGGGCGTAATGCGCAATAAACCAACCAGGCTCGTCTCCCATTCCCTTCAAAAGCCAGGTGCGCTCACACCATGGCGGATTCGTGATTTACAAGGTGGAGTTTTCAAGTGGGAAAACTGAATGCATCTATAGTGAGGAAACGGAAAAATCTATGGGAAAAGGCTTATCTTTATGCACACAATAATAATATTTTACATTGTAATCCTTTTAATTTTAACATTTGGCATGTTTTTGTGCTTCTGCGCTTCACTGTGTGTATAATAAGCAGAGTGTATGTGCGTTGTGCACCCGTATAGGTGCATATTACAAACGTGCTGTTTAAATAAAAATACAAATATTGCGCCATTGACTTTAGATCACGTTTCATTTGGTCAATGGTGCGGTTGTTTTCAGTTGCCTCAAAATAGTAACGCGCCAATAATGCACCTGAACACACCTTGTTTTCAGACCAGCGCGCACATGAGTGAACAAATGGTTGCAAATGCATTTGCTATGTAAACAACGTGGCGCATGATGTGAAAATGACTGCTTCGGGCTGAAGCTATCAAAAAACACTGGTGCCGCATTGCTCCAGAAGTACATTAGGGCCCATTATGTGACCAGAGACCTGCGAGGGAGGGGGAAGCAGTCCAACTCTGGTTCGGACCAAGAAAGCGAACCAAGTGTGAAAGCACCCTCAAAAAAGCTGATTTAACACATTTAACTTTTTCAAGAGATTTTGACAGAATACAAGGTTTATATCCTGGGAAACTCTGAATTGTGTTTGTAGTTCTATTATATGCACAACAGTTACAGTATTTGCAGTCCTGAAGTCTAATTGGATGAGAAGCCTTTCAAGAGTCTTTTTTTACTGTCTGTATTTTTCTTTAAAGATAATGCTGTCACATACTTGTACAGGTGCAGATGGTGAGCAGCATTAGAGTGGGGCGGAACGTGAATTATAGGATTCTGGATATCGACTGGTGTACGTCAGATAAAGTGGTGCTGGCATCAGATGATGGCTGCGTGAGAGTGCTGGAGATGGCCATGAAGTCTGCCAGTTACAGAATGGATGAGCAGGACCTGACAGGTGAGTGTTTTTTGCTGAAAAATGTCACAGGTTTAAAAACTGGTAAAGGTCCTAAAATCGATTTCATTTATTTTTTGCTAAATGTATTTTATTTTGTTTTAACTTTGGGGAGAAGTATGATCCAAGGGACCTGGGCAGGTTCTTGACTGTTCTTGTGAGATTCAGCCATTAATGGCGGTCCTGCAGATTTGCTTTATACAACATTAGGAAGACCAGAGCCTTCCTGTCGTAGCATTCCATCCTTGTTCAAGCTCTTGTTCTATCCAGACTGGACTATTGTAATGCTCTCTTCGCAGCCCTTCCAGCACGCACTGTCAAACCTCTGCAACTGATCCAGAATGCGGCAGCAGGAGTGGTCTCTAATGAGCCGAAGAGAGCGCACGTCACACCTCTCTTCATCAATTTACACGGGTTGCCAATTGCTGCTTAACCAGTTTTAAGTGTTTGCTGCTAAAAAAGCTTTTTTGTTTCATCTGACCATAGAACCAATTCCGTTTGAAGTTCCAGTAGTGTCAGTTACTTTTCAAATGTTCAATGGTCAGATGAAACAAAAAAAAAATTGCTTTTTTAGCAGCAAACAGTCAAGATGGGTTTGGTGCACACAAGGGTAAAAAGTACCCCATGTGTACAATGAAATATACTGCTGGATCTTTAATGTTGTGGGCCTATTTTTCTGCTGGAGGTCCTCCACATCTTGTTCAGATACATGGCATCATGGATTCTATCAAATACCAACAGATAAAAATCAAAATTTGTGATTGGATCTTCCATCAGGACAATGATCCAAAACAAACATCAAAACCAACACAAAAATGGGTCACTGAACACAAAACCAAGCTTCTGCCATGGTCTTCCCAGTCCCCCGACCTGAACCCTAAAGAAAATGAGTGGAGTGAACTGAAGAGAAGAAGCACCAACATGGAGCTGGAATCTGAAGGATCTGGAGAGATTCTGCATGAAGGTCTCTGATCTCTCCTCAGGTGTTCTCCAAACTCATCAGGCATTATAGAAGAAGACTCAGAGCTGTTATCTTGGGAAAAGGATGTTGCAAAAAGTACTGAATAAAAGGGTATGATTAATTGTGAGCAGTGTGTATTATAGAAAAACATTTATCTGATAATGAGATTTTCCCCCCATTTAAAATTATTATTCTCCAATGAAAGGTTGGATTTTTGTAAATTTTTTAAATAAAAGATCAAAAGTATCAACGATGCAGATTTATTTCCACAGCCTTCTTTGGTCATATTTACCAAGGATATGAATAATTTTGAGCATGATATATATATACATCTATTTTTTAATTTTTAATTAAATAACAAGCAAACAAAACAAAAACCTTGCTACGTGTACTGTGACAGACTCACTAGGACTAGTCACAGCACAAACATGTTGTTGCTCTATTGTTGGTTTAACTGCTTCTATTTGGTTTCCTCATTTGTAAGTCTTTTTGGATAAAAATGTCTGCTAAATGATTGAATGTAATTTCATGTCTAGAAAAGGCAAATTTTAGGGTTTGTCTACAACAGTTATAATTAGTGCTGTCATATTTGTTTAAAAAAATTAACCAATTAGTCACACTTTCTTCTGTTGTAAGACTGATATTGGACTATCTGGACCGAGAAAGGGCTACTCTTTGAGAAAACGAAGGAAATTAACATTTGAAATCTCTCTTGCAAAATTAGCATCCCCATCCGAGATGCAATCACACCTCAGCATTGCCTTAATCTACATTTCCCTTCCTTCACCCCCCTCTTCCCCCATCTCTTCTCTCTACATGCAGAGATGACCTGAAATTCACCCAAAATCTATATGGTTTAATGTGAACAGTTATCATGCAACATTATACATGTTTGGTATCATTTGAAATGTCTAAATTCAAGGTCATAATAAAATGAAGTCAGATAAACGTTTAATTGGAATTAAACTATTTTGCCACACTGAAAAGACTGAACGCGCAAAAAAACTTTCCCCGCCCGGTGGGAAACCGCCGTTGGGCCGATTGGGCGGGCCTTACACTGTAATCGCGAATAATCTCATCTAACATTAAAATTTGTAATATATTTTCATATTGTAATAATTTCACATTGATTCTCCAAATTAATGTAGAAACAACATAAATACGATATATTTTAAAGGTGCCCTAGAATCAAAAATTGAATTTATCTTGGCATAGTTGAATAACAAGAGTTCAGAGTCTCAAACTCCATTGTTTCCTCCTCCTTATATAAATCTCATTTGTTTAAAAGACCACCAAAGAACAGGCGAATCTCAACATAACACTGACTGTTACGTAACAGTCGGGATCATTAATATGTACGCCCCCAATATTTGCATATGCCAGCTCATGTTCAAGGCATTACACAAGGGCAGCCAGTATTAACGTCTGGATCTGTGCACAGCTGAATCATCAGACTAGGTAAGCAAGCAAGAACAACAGCGAAAAATGTCAGATGGAGCAATAATAACTGACATGATCCATGATATCATGATATTTTTAGTGATATTTGTAAATTGTCTTTCTAAATGTTTCGTTAGCATGTTGCTAATTTACTGTTAAATGTGGTTAAAGTTACCATCGTTTCTTACTGTATTCACGGAGACAAGACTGTCGTTATTTTCATTTTTAAACACTTGCAGTCTGTATAATTCATAAACACAACTTCATTCTTTATAAATCTCTCCAGCAGTGTGTAATGTTAGCTTTAGCCACGGAGCACTATCAAACTCATTCAGAATCAAATGTAAACATCCAAATAAATACTGTACTTACGCGATAGAAATGCTGCATGACGAACACTTTGTAAAGATCCATTTTGAGGGTTATATTAGCTGTGTGAACTTTGTTTATGTTGTTTAAGGCAAGCGTGAGCTCTTGGTGTGTGGATCACGAGAATTAAAGGGCCACACACCCTGAATCGGCTCATTTATAATGATGCCCCAAAATAGGCAGTTAAAAAAATTAATTAAAAAAAAAATCTATGGGGTATTTTGAGCTGAAACTTCACAGACACAATCAGGGGACACCTTAGACTTATATTACACCTTGTAAAAAAAAGTTCTAGGGCACCTTTAAATAAATGTTTACTGTAATCTTTTATTAAGTACTATGAATGGTGGTCAGTATCACTGATACCAATACTGATATTGATGTCTATAGTAAATTGATTTATTTTTTCTTAATTTCTAGGGATTTATTATTTATTATTAAATTAGTAATTATAGCCATTCAACATTTTTTTTAAACATTTTATAGACCTTAAAAATAACAAATTTTAATTTAAGTGAACTTAAATCAGTCTTCACAAAAACCCATTCAAATAAATGTCACATTTAGTTATTGTTTTCATTGTTTTTTACTCATGTAACCTTGTATTGTAAGAATTAAGGTTGTTATAACAGTAACATATTACACCACAGCAAAAACTACTAGCCTAACTAATAAAAGGTTCTATTTAATCTAATTATAAATGTAAATGGTGGTGGGTAATATACTGAGTGCATTTGCATGCATATTCTTAAACCGATTATGCTTAATAAGCAGCTGACAACTTGTGCATCATGTAAACACATTACACCATTTTCCTTTATCAGTGTAAGGCCATAAACAGCTTTAGAATGAACTGATCGACAAAGCTGGATTATTACCCCGAATTTGTCCGGCATGTAAACTCCTTAACCTGCATTCTGTCAGCTTACTGAAGTACGCATGTGTGATGTGTGACAGGAAAGCGTCCTTATACAGGAAATTTAAGTGCACCCAGTCACAGCAAGTGTTTCGAGGTAGGGGAGGAAAAATATATTGCAAACTCTAACTTTTTCTTGACCTGGTTAGCAGGGGCGTCACTAGGCCCTTTTTAGGGGGGCTTCAGCCCCCCTAAACTTCTGCCCAGCCCCCCTAAAAAAAATATATTTGATTAATAAATTTTTGATCGCTTCAGTCCCCTTTAAAAAACTCATTTGAAACGGCGGCAAGCTGCGTCAAGTTTCGGCTCCTCCCCTTATCTGAGTCTGCTTGGATTTAGCGCATTTTTCAATCTGCAGGGGCGCCGAGCAGAGCGAACATCAGAGAGCACAAGGTGTGTGTCGTGTGTGCGTGCATTTATTGATAGATTGCTAATGCTATGATATTACATCTGCATCGGTGCAGTTCTTTGTCATAAATGCATTGCAGTTTACATAATGTAATGTTACTGGAGCATTGGGAGCACACGGGACGGCTCGGTTTCTCATCCAATACAAATACGTTTCGCTGCGTTCACCTTCAGCCCTTGTGTGATAGTTGTTTTTTATTCCTACAAAAATGAAGTGATTAACACCCATGAAAACATACTTTAGACAGTGGTGGACAGTAACTAAGTATTTTTACTTCGTTACAGTACTTAAGTACATTTTTCAAGTATCTGTACTTTACTTCAGTATTTTTTATTTTTAGCAACTTTTACTTTTACTTCACTACATTCCAAAGCATAAGATCGTACTTTTTACTCCACTACATTTCATAAAACATGTCGTTACTCATTATGTTAAATGGAAGAAATTATGACATGCTCAGAGACGTTTCGTGCACGAACTGATTCTTTTCAATCATCCTGTTAAATCGGTTCACAAATCACATCAACAATTCATTCGCGAATTGGACTGATCGTATTGCAGCTGTTATCGAGTCAACAAGTTACTGATTCAATGATCCGTTCAAAGCGACTCTCCTGTAAATGAATTTAAAAATCTGAAAATTAGCCAAGAACTGGGGGATCCTCTGAGTGCGTACATGTCTGATGGTGAAAAGTAAGTCAGCCTACTAATGTTGAATTTTAGGATTAATTATTGTAGCTGAAAATCATATTTAGGTCACAACTTTCAGTTGTTTTTGAACTAAATCTGCTGTAAAGGGCGATCTGTTTAAGCCCACTGACAAGTCCACATCAATGTGTCTACAGATCGCGATTTCGATTCAAACAGATCAAATCACATTTTAAAACTAACTTGGTGCTTCAAATAACGGTTGTCAATTACATCGTTATGGCACTAGGAGGCGACAAGTGACTGTTAAAATGTATTTGACAATGAATGATTCATTCAAAAGATTTGTTTGTTTAATCCACTAATGATAAAAGTGAAGTAGTTATGAGTGAGTCATTGAATCATTCATTCAAACCCATTTTTTAAATAATTAAATTAATTTGTCTGCAGCAATTAATATTTTGTCCTCTAGTAAATAATTATAGGCTATTTTGTTTAATTGTCTATTCAGAATCGTGGGAGAAGCATGATTTCTATTTGAAACAAACAAACAACAACAACAACAACAAAAAAGAAACAAAAAGAAACCTTTATTCTCATTTTATCCAGAATCGTGCAACTCTAACACAAATAAAAATAACACGTGCACATTCATCTTCCCCCTTGCGGCAATTTTTTAAAATGTTATGTATTTAGCCATATGTATCTTTGACAATTCATAATCATTCATAATTATTTTGAGCAATAGGATTATATAAAATATATAATATAATATTAAATTAAATTATATAAGTGGCCTATATAAAATTACAAAATAAACATTCATCAATTACTTTTTTACTTAAGTACATTAAAAATCAAGTACTTTTGTACTTTCACTCAAGTTAAATTGAAAACGAGTACTAAATACTTTCACTTGAGTAATATTTTATTATACGTATCTGTACTTTTACTCAAGTACTTGATTTGTGTACTTCGTCCACCACTGACTTTAGATTCAGAAAACGATCATGATTTATTTTAATTTACTTTTTACAATTACAGACATATTATAATGCATTTTGACATTACATTATGCAGCCATGCACAGAAATGACACACATCATTGTCTGAAAGCACTAGATGGCCCAGAGAGAGAATGTGGAGTTATTTTGTTTTGTATTATTAAATATAGTTTTGTATTAAGTAATAATGAATCAGGAGGAGTGTAAAGGGATTTTTGATTTTCTTGATTTATACTATTTATACTAGATTTGTACTTGATTTATAGAAGTGGCAAATTGATAATTCATGTTGTTATTTTTAATAAATAGAAATAAATATAGAACAGATTAATCATATTGCCAATAGACAATTACATTAATACATGGTTTGTCTATATTCTTAATGATTATTAGCTGGTTAGTTAAAATACTTAAAATGACATCAATTTTCATGGGGTGACTTTATGAATATCCAACCGTATTGTTGATTATAAAGGCTAAAAAACTAAAATAATTTATATTTCATTGTAGATGGATATACGACATTTTTTCTTGTCGTGCGGGAGTACGTCTGCAAATGAGCAACAGTCAGTCAAATAATATTTTTTTAATCATACCCTTATTGGGGGCTGAGCCCCCCTAAAATCAAAATCCTAGAATCGCCCCTGCTGGTTAGGATAGCTGATAAATGTGTTGGGGGGCCATTCATCCTCTCAGTCTGTACTCTATACATATGAAATTTTATTTTTCAGTGCTAGAACTTTGTATAAGTGGGTCGTGCCATCAGACAGACTTGTTGGCGTAGAATAGACTTGTATGTTTAATGTATACATGCCTTCGTCATCTCTGTTTCAGATCCAGTATGGTGTCCCTATCTTCTGCTGCCACGTGCTGCTCTCACACTGAAGGCCTTTCTGCTGCTGCAGCCGTGGTCTGATACATTCACCATGGACATCACTCACATGTGCGTGACGGCTTCATTATTCTGTCACATCCGTTTGCATTCAGAAGTCATTCACAGCACATTTTCCTCTAGTCTGTTGTGATAACTGTCTTCACTGGTACCGTTGACAAAATCTGACCTTCAGGCACAAAGGTTTTACTCCATAGGAGAGATATGAAAGAAATACAAAGCCTAGTTACAAAAAAATCTGCATCCATGAAAGAAAACATTTTATGTAGGATGCACTAAACCAATTTCTTTTTGGTATTTGCTCATTTCATCAATTTTCCAGTACAGTACAGTTGGGCTGATAATTTGAAGTTAGCCTGTTTGAAGTGTCAACCCCATTAATAACATCAAATACAAGACACAATAACTGATCATTATAAAACCAAAATATATTATTTACCCTTTCTCTTCCAACCAAGAATCATATCATTGACATAATTAGTTTAGTAAACAGTAAAAATGGCCTTGTAATTGAGTGCACAGCAGTGACAGGAATGAGCAAACACTCTCTCCTATGTCTGCAACCATACACATAAACATGACCTCTCGCATATTAGCTGTTCCCATTAAAAACTTAATGTGCTTCCAAGTTGAAGGCTTTTGAGATTTGAAACTTTTTAATTTCTGCTCTTCAGACCTTTCTTTCCCACACAGTTTTTATAGAGACAAGAACATCTCAATGAAATGCTGAGCAATGTGAAGTTATTGTCAGTGAAGCTTCATTGTTATGTAGATTAAAAACACCTTGCTTGTACGTTTACGGATGTGCATTTACTATTTATAATCCTTTCTGTGTTATATGTTCCCTGCAGTTGCAAAAATGGCATATTGATTCGATCCCCTTGGGAGCTTTCCAGTTTTAATTATTTACTTATCATTAATTCATATCCCTTAAATGGAATTTCCTACAGGGTTCTTGTGACCGTGGAAAATCTGGAAATATCAGGAATTTAAAATATTAAAAATATTGCTCATTTTGAGTGCCTGTGTACAGTAAATCCTCCGCATAAGCCAATCATTTCAACAACAGGTCATGCTTTATGCTTATCGCATTCTGCCTGGAAAGTTCTTATTTTGCACTTGACAAATGTGTAATTCTCTCAGAACACCGTGACATAAGCGATTGAAAATGATTATATTCTTGTTTTGAAGAGCAAGAAACTGTTTTTCTTTTGTGATTTCATAATTCATGCTTCAGAGAGTTCAATATAAAAGCCTATTTACAAAGATCACAGACATGCATATCAATGTTTTAAAGGGGAATGTGCATCTCTGTGAATCCCTTCAAACAGATGTATTGTTTGATCTTTTTTCATTATTATTGTGGCATTTAGATACAATTCTGTGAATTGTGATTTCCAGATCTGGAAATTATATAAAAATCTTTCTTTTTCACCTATATATTGCTCTTTTTGGGAGAATATATAAAGTCAGAGTTTATTATATTTACACACTAATAAATACAATTGTTTAAATCTATAAATTGAATCAGTTGGTGCCTGACATACAAATAAAAATTTCTCCCACAACGATGTAATCATGAACGCCTGAAAAGTCATGGAAATCCATTGATCAATCAAAATGTCTTGTAACCCTTGTTTTGACTGTTTATTTTTGTATAGTTTGTCTATTTTAATCTATTCTTAACAGACTAGGTGTGAACAGGCCTTTTTACAAGAACAGCAACTTCTGAACTCTTCTGCTGACTTGTGTTGTGTGCTTCATCCTTAGAGACTACATAGAGAAAGATGAAATCAAGGGACTGATCCAGGAACAGCTCAACTCTCTTTCTAAGTATGTTCACTGCCAGAAAAGAGCATGACGCTGTTTCTATAATAATTCTGTAATTTAAGTATGGCAATTCAAAGCCATTTCTTTGCCTTCAGAGAAGTACCTATAAATAAAAGCAGGGACAAAATTATCCTCAAATGGCTTACGCTGTTTTATTTGAAGAGCTTTTTAAAGTGTATGATGCCCTCTCTCACGTGTTTTCATTCTGCGTAATGTCTGACTAGTTTGTTTTTTTCCTCATTCAGTGACATCAAAAGCGTTCTCCAGGATCCAAATCTGAATTTGCTACAACGCTGCCTCCTTGTGTCTCGGTAAGTGTCAGTTCAGCAGAGCTGTGCACCAATTTAACTGAGAATCCACTCCAGTTCAGGTTTAAATTAGATAGAACCCTACTGTACTTAGTTACCATATTTAGTGGCCCAACACCTTCAGCTTTTTGTTGTTGTTGTTGTTGTTGTTGTTGTTGTTGTTGTTGTTGTTTTGCCTTGGAGTTCCTCTCATTATTATTAATATTTTATCAGGCTGTTTGGTGATGAATCAGACCTTCAATTCTGGACGGTAGCTGCTCATTACATCCAGGCCTTTTCCCAGAGCCCCCAGCCCAGCGGATCTGCCCCAGAAGGCCAAACAGCAGCTGAGGCTCCCCAGAGCACCCCTGGCAGCCACCTGGATATCTGCCATGACACCCTGTGTGAAAGCTCCTTCTTCCAGGTATTAGCTGCTGACACACGAATGGAAGAGGATATTACAGCCTCAGAACCAAGAATGCTTTGAGTCCTTGTATCAATAATTTAAAAATTCATACATAATGATTGTGACCAAGCACCGATTTTTCTCAGAATTTGGGCTTTTGTCAGTGATTTTCATTAACTGTAGCCGAGTGGATAATCGGTGGTGGTGTAAGTGCGGCAATAGAGACGTCATTTATCTGAACAAGGCTATAGAGACACTTTGGACATGTACCGAGCAACTACCCAAAACACCCTACCATTGTGGCAGCATGAGAAAGCACCACTCAAATCTACTTAAGAGAATGTGCTGTTGTACTTCTATTCTACAGTTTACTGAATGCCATCAATGGAGCATAAGTAATTAGACTGGGATTAGAAGTATACTAGTGAATTTATCACACAATTATTCTTGAGAGGTCTTCAGAGAGAGAGAGACTGAATATTAGCACATCAATATTCAGCAGGACTTCCTAAATGGAGAGACAAATCATTGGATTTGTGCATTTTACACTAAAATTAAAAACACTCCATTATACAGAACTCACTTGCTTTATTGTGAGAAAGTGCGTAATTCGCTGCACCATTATTGGCAGTAGACTAAAAAAAGTTTTTGTCGCTTGTGAGTGCAAAACTTATCGCCTTCGATAATGAACACGATATTGCGTAGCTTGTCAGTGAACTACGGCTCTGTCTATTAAATGGCGCTCCATTTGAAAGCAGGTGATGGCGATTTAGCGGTAATCAGGGAACCGGCTTTACTGACGAAATGCGCGTGACAGTCTCATGCGATATATCGCCCAGCCCTACTTAAGCAACAAATTTGTTGTGTGTGATTGCCAGGGCGTTGTTATGTGGTTAATAAGGTGTTCCATGTGTTTATTGGTGCACTGAGTTCTGTGTGGTTCCTACGGTGTTGCTATACTGTTTTGGATGGTTACTTACTGCTTCAGGTCACATCTGTCTTGTATTCTATTCAAAGTTGTCACATCATCTAGTCAACATTGTTGACTTGTTGACGTTCATTAACTCTGATTAATAATCATTGACTTCTGATCACTTTGTGGCTGCAAAGCATTTTTATATCCCTGCCCATGAACAGTCGGATCGACAGATGGTTATTAACAAAACAGCCATTGTAAGGGTAGGTTTATCACTGAAATATACCAAATAAACATTGTATCAGACTATGTCTACTCTTTAAACAGCATTATGGTAAAAATTGAGCACTAAATGGCAACAGCTTTCTTACATGTACACTACAGTGTTTTGCTTCAGGGGGTTGGGCAAAACTGACATAACGGCTGTTACTTTCAATTTTTCCCCTCCATTTTCCCTACTGTGTTTGTGGTCATCCAGTTTAAAATGTTTACTACAAACACAGAGGTTTGTAACTCACTCCCATTTACTCTTTGAATTATTGCACCCGGGAGCAATACAGGTCCACAACGTTATGACTAAAAGTTTGCTAAGAAGTATTTCCTACTAAAGCAAGGTGGTATTTGACTCAGGTAAGCGTATCTGGTGGGTAGACTGGTGGGAGTGGCCTTGGACGGCAACATGCACAGGTTTTCGTACCTGTTTGTCAAAAGGGAAGATTTTTTCTCTGTTTTCCCTAGTTAGGTAGAGCCGATTTATAGAGCCTTTTTACTAAATAGGCAGCCAAGTTTGATTGAAAGCTCATTTTGCCAGCTGTGAATACCCCTTTATGGGAAAATGCATTGAATTTTGAAAGCAGCATGACAAGTTTTGTCTTGAGGTGTAAAGCTCTCAACTACAAAATTGAGAAATGGCCCTCCATATTATTACAGATCTGAATTGCACAGAATGCAACAATACTTATCTGCAGGGCTCGATTAGCAAAGTTTGTTTTTCCAATGTGTGGTTGAGAAAGTGGTCTGTCTGATAATGTTATGCTTCTCACAAGAATGTTTTTAAAGACACCATCTAAATTTCATTATTTGCTGAGATATTGCGAGATAAAGCTGGCAACGAGGCTTTCAAAATGCTTTGTAAAATCACACTGCATATTTTAGCAGTTTGTGTAACGGAAAAATGAGCAGCGGAATTAAGCTGTATGAGTCGGGTGTCATTTGAAGTGTTAATTGATAATTCAAATAAATCTCTGCCAGTTCTCTATAAAGAATAAAATATGACTTTCCACTGAGGGATCAATAAGGTACACCTATCTTTAGCAACATTCTCTTCAATGTGAAACAAGAGTTTCAAATCATCTCAGTCCTGATTTGGCTGCTTTTATCTCTTAATGTGGATCAGATCAAAACAGTATTTCGTTCATTCTTTTGAAATATAAGTTTAATATTCACATTCTCCTTAAAAGATTCCTTTTGCAAGCAGCAAAAAGCCGCTTTTCACAGTCGACATAATTGTCGTTCACTCTGCTGTAAATAAAAGCACCAAATGAATAATAAATCACAATATACTGACCCGACTTCTGTTTACTATCATGTGCTGTGCACATTTGTGATGAAATAAATGCAAATGCAGCAGGATTCAGTAGAATCGAGTGATTGTGAATCAAGACCAATGGGGGCAGTGTTGGGCAGTAATGCTTTACTGATTACTGTAAAGAATTACTAAGACATGTCACCCAGAACATTCATCTGCGGAACACAAGATGACTTCTCTCATTTCTTCTTTCTCTCATTTAGAGGTTTCAGCTGGAGCGAGTTCGTCTGCAAGAAGTGAAAAGGTCCAGCTATGAACACACTAAAAAGTGTGCTGACCAGCTGCTGCTGCTGGGACAAGTAAGTAACTGCACACTTCTGATGGAGTTTACATACCACTGTAGGGTAATGTAAAATTATTAATATACTTATTATGAAATTATAAGTTGTATTGTAATTGTAATAGATAATAATATCTAATAGTAATACATTTATTATTATTAATAACAATATTCCTAAAAACACTAGTGTGAATGTAATGTGGTCACTGCTGCGGTCCATATTTCTAGTTCATACTAGTTTCTCTCGTGCAATAGTCATTATTAAGGACAAGAATATTAATTTGTCAAAATTCAATGATGTTTAAGAATTTTTTGGTAGTGTGGCTTGGTTTAATTCATAGATTGATCATTTATCTATTTACTGGTTTAATGTTACTTTTTAGTGACAAGAAAATAACTATTTCCTAGTCAAATAAGAGTAATAGCTTATGATTTACCAGCAATATACCATCTATCATTGTGTTGTAGCGAATTAACTCAAAGGGGAAATATTGATAATTATTCATAACTCATTATGATTATTAATTATGATTAATTATGAATATGTAAATCCGTTAATCAGATTAACTGATTTAGCTACATTAAGATTGAAATTACAATCAATTAACCTGTTCATTCAGTGGACACTCAGTGTTGATTGTTTATTAATTCTAAGAAATGTTCATTTCCATGTTATGGAAATGCAACGTTCTTATTGTACCGTACTACTCAGAGCATGTAGTCAGGATCTAAATCACTTAAGAGGCAATTTATTAGCAGACGCAGTCAGAACCAAACATGTATTGTGCACAATTCTTTATTAACTAACTCACAAACACATAACGTAACTAACAAACACATCACATACACAAAGGTCACACACATACATGGGTAAGAATGAGTTATGATAGAGTTGAACCGGAAGGGGAACCATTCATGGAGCTATAGGAAAAAGTCAAAGACAATCTGGAAAAGAATCATCAGTTTCCTCAGTAATTCCTCAGACCGGACCAATGAAGATGTTGTATTTCCGGGTGACAACACACCCCCTTGTCGGGGCTTTTATGACTGAGCAAGATTAACTAGCTGAGTTTCTGAAGAAGAACTATTAAAGATTCTTGTACTACTAATGTGTTGCACAGGTATGGACATACCGCATACACAAGCATTTAAATCTTCTCGATACGAACCCATAGACACTAAACATGACATAATTGAAGTTACCTTAAATGTATCATAAAACATGTGAATACAATGAGTGTAATATAGTACACGTTAATAATGGATACCATTTCCTGGGGATGTGCATGTTCATTTATAGAACATTCTGTCTATACATTAATGCAAGACAGTCTGTGTATGTGGGGATAATGCAGGAAAGGTGTACGTTTTCGTGTCTCTTCTCTGCTCTCAATGTGGCAACCACATTATTTTTGCAATAAATCTTGTAACTACAAACTTCTTGGGGGATGGGGGACAGGCCCCAGAGTGCTTTAAACAATTATTGGTTAACTATGACAAATAATTGTGTCTGATTTGTCTCAGTCGTTACAGTGTTTTTAAACGTATGTTTAGACGTGCAGTCTACCTAGAACATTAGAGCAAAAACACTAGGATGCACATGAGCGACTTGTTGCACTTGAACTTTGTAAAATTGCTTGAAAGTTTAAACTGGCAAAGCAAAACTTATGAAAAGGATCAACTTTTGTGACGGCACAACACTGTACTCTTACGTGAGCATAACCGCGGTCGAGATAATAATACAAAATGTATACCTTTTGTCAGTGTTTGTCAGTAATGCATGTTACTTTACTAGTTACTTGAAAAAAGTAATCTGGTTACATGTCTCAGGCTGAAGGAAAAGCATATTTACGCCTGTACAGTAGAGGTAGCAGCTCAAACAAACCTTTCAGACCTTGCTGTCATTCTGGATTAGGATACAGAAGAAGGAAGTTCAACTTATTTCTAAATCTATTAGTATGGTTGAATGAGATAATTGAAGGTCAACAGCAAAGACACTGGTATACATAAAGTATATCTGTGTCATTTATTTTAGTTAATTATTACAGGTTTGCATTTCTCAGTTTTTATTGATTTTGAGGAATACTGAATATTTTTTTGCAAGTGAGATGAGTAAATACATGTTCACATTTAGTCTAGAACTACAATAACCATCATTTTGACACAGCGCTCACAACACCTCTGCACTTTATTTCTCTCAAGATGGCAACAGGAGAGCTGTCAGTCAATAAATGTGAAAAAGTAACTTGCATTACTTATTTGAAAAAGTAACTTGGATATTTTGTTGTAAATTGAAAAAGCAATGTGATACTTTACTAGTTACTTGGGAAAAAAGTAATCTGATTACGTAACTCAAGTTATTTGTAACAACACTGGTAACCAGATTACTTTTGTCAAGTAACTAGTAAAGTAACGCATTTCTTTTAAAGGGGCAATGCTACAGCCCGATATTCTACTTTGAAAATGTGCGTTCCGTGTCGGAATGTCTGTTTTTGTGTTGGTCTGTGTGAAACCGTGTGCTTGAGTTTATCCAATAGTATTTCGGCATCACAGGTTGCCATTTGGCGGAAAACACCACATATTGGTGAAACTGGGTCAGAGAATTGCAGATTCTACCTAAAAGCCTCTGCATCCATCTAAAAATCTCTATGAACAACAGCATATTAAAACCGATAAATCAACTCATCAGCTTACAGTGTGTAAGTCTCCTCAGCTTTCATTGTCAATTACGCTCCCTATTGTTGCTGGCAACCCGCGTCTTTGAACGAGAGTGCGGGCCAAACAATATTTTGCATTTGGACTGCAGTACCTATTTTGAACACTGGGTGTCATTCCTGCATAGAGCACCTTTAAATTTACTTTTTCAAATAAGTAATGCAAGTTACGTTGTTTTCCCATTTATTGACTGATTCAATTCAACCATATCAATAAGCAAAACTGGCTCAAATAAGAGTGTTGAACTTCTCCTGTATCCTATTATTCTGTGATCCAGAATGGCAGCACAGCTGAAAGGTTTGCTTGAGCTGCGCCCTCTACTGTATAAGTGTGAATTTGCATTCACTTATTCATTTCACTTTTGGTTAGAAAGGGCCTTCACATTTGCACATTTTTTTTTTTTTTTTTTGTTATTAAAAATCAAAGAAACAAGCCACACCCAGGTCAGAAATGAAAATAACATAAAAGTAATGTACAGTAATGCATTACTTTCCGTAAAACACAATTAGTTACTTTTTTAGGGAGTAACACAATATTGTAATGCATTACTTTTAAAAGTAACTTTCCCCAACACTGCCTGTTGTCAAAATTATATTGGTTTATTTTGTCAACTGGTATATCGCTCACCCTGTGTCCACTGTAATACTGGAGAACATCTTTCTCTCTCTATCAGTGCATCAAATCACATACTGTCTGAGTAGGTACTAACCTTGAATTTACTTCGCAACTGATAAAAAAAGTATCAGCTATATAGTATAAATATGGGTAGTATGAATGAAATTCGGACATACTACATCTGCCATGCTGTTACTGTCATGTGACCTGCCATCAACAGCTGTGTCTTTTCACTGCTGTTCATAAATCCCCTCCTGTGGCCTCATCGGATAGTAAAGTGTCCATCGAAAGCACACTTCTGAGTCTCAGTGGAAGTCATCCCGTTCTTTTCGTCAACTTTTTTCGAATACTATGTATTTGGACATACTAATCTTTTGCCGTACTGTTTTTCACATACTATATAGTAGTGAATTATTCGATTTCGGATGGAATGTATATTTCTCTGCAGTGCATGTGCGATTATCAGTATACCCTTCTCACGATAGCTGAAGGAACATATACAGGAGGGGCAGAGCGACAGGAGATCATTAACTAATTAATCGATTGCAGATGGTGTTGTTCTCTTAAAAATTAAAAATGGGTCACCAAACATACAATACTTTGGTGGCCGTTAATATGCCTGGGCTGCTTTAATGGGCATTGGTTCAGTAGTTGTTTTTCCCATGAACAGCACAAACTGGCACGCTGCACACATGACCCTGTTCTGCAGTCTCCTGCTGTCTGAAGGACCTGTAGGGGGAAATCCATCATTCAGAGCTGTCCTTTCAAGAATGCTTTAGAGAGTCATAAACAAGGGAATCTGGAGAAGAACTAATATGAAAGAGTATTTACTTGAAAGAAATGATAGATTACTAGTGCTCTCAAAAATGATGGGGAACACAGCATGATTGATTAAAGCCTCTGAAAGCTGTTAATTAAAGTCTTATTACTTTTATCAAATATGGCCAACCGGAATATGACATCAGTGTTCTGTTAATTAACATTTAAAACACATCATTCTCTTTGTTCATCAGACGGACCGTGCGGTGCAGTTGCTTTTGGAGACCAGTGCAGATAACTCCAGCTACTACTGCGACTCTCTGAAAGCCTGTCTGGTGACCACCATCACCTCATCCGGCCCATCTCAGAGCACCATTAAACTGGTGGCCACAAACATGATCGCCAATGGCAAGCTGGCAGGTGGGGCATTATTTGTGTGAGCTGTGTGATTTATTTCTTCTGTAGAACACTAAAGGAGTTTGTCCAAGCTATGCTTTTCCATACAATGAAAACAGACTTTGATCAATTGCTGTGAACTCAAGAACAAGAAAGTATTATAAAAGTAGTTCATATATCCCTATATTTTATAGGATACAAGCCATACGACAGCTTTATGTGAGACCGATATGTTATTGTATTGTATTCTGGGATTGCCTTATCAATAATAGATATTAAACATGCATTGCTGCCTGAATTTAGTCAGAACATGCTATCTTAGAAGGCTGCCTGGGTGAATGTCACGAAAACATGTTAAACTCTTATTTCAAACCAAAAAAAAAAAGAAAAGATAAATACTTGTTTTTATTCATCAAGAAAGAGAATAAATGATATTGCATATTCTGCATTAAAAAATAGAGACTAACAAGACATGACAAGAGCACATCAGCCCTATTCCACACAAATGCTTCTGACTGTGTTTCATTTCCTCCCTTTATTGACTCTCAGAGGGTGTGCAGTTGCTCTGCCTGATTGACAAAGCGGCGGATGCTTGTCGTTATCTGCAGACATATGGAGAGTGGAACCGTGCTGCCTGGCTGGCGAAGGTACCTCGAGCAAACACAATCTAGAGTGTTCATGATATATTCACAGTGCATGTAGCTGTGTATAAATATAAGAGAAAGGATTTGAGAAAGAACTACCCGGTAAACGTAAAGCAGACGATAAATCTACTTTAAATGTCACAACCACTACAACATGACTGCAGTCTTTGAAACTTCAAATTACGAACACAAAGAGAAGCACTTTGAAGTTGAGTAGTTGTAGTACTGTATAAATTACAATGTTTCAAGGAAATCCTAAAGGATTTTGCAAGTAAGGTCATTTCTGAGAGAGTCTTTATGTGGGTATGTGGGTGAGGGGCTTACAAATGTTTTTCTCTATAAAAGTGGGGCTGCCCGAAAATGTTTGGAAAGCATTACATTATATAGAGCTATAAACCAGACTTTTGACTATTGACAAAAAGTCTTTGCAGCTTGTTCTGGCCAGTAACTACCTATTTAGACAACCAACCACAGCTTTTTATGCACCAAAGACGGATAAATCTGAAATTGAGGATGACACAGTGTTAAGTGTGCACAGGCTTTGTGAGTTTCCATTTCTCTGAAGTAACTGGTGCAGATTTTCTGCACTCATTATATCCACCTGCTTTCTTCTATAAATATAACTTTGTTTCCTGACGGACTAATAAAAAGCCTTCCTCCTGACACTGGAAAATGATGTGGAAGCCAGCCAGTTAGAATGGAGCAGCCAAACAATTAGCCAATTAGATTGCAGTTTGTTGTGATCAGTATGCATCAAACGATCTGTGAATAGTGTGGAAGATTCATGCCCTGGAATCTCATATTTCTTAATGTCTCTCTCTCAGGTGCGTCTGAACCCAGCAGAAGGTTCAGATGTGCTGAAGCGCTGGGCGGAGCATCTGTGTTCTCCTCAGGTTAATCTGAAGTCAAAGGCCATCCTGGTCCTGCTCTCATTAGGATGCTTTCAAAAAGTGGGCGAGATGCTCCACAGGTGGGCATTACTTTTCCTTCTTTATTTTTTTTTTGTCTAGCCCATTGAGTATATCACCATTCATCCATGTTGTGGTTTAGTTTATCTCCCACAGGAATGATAGGAAATAAATAAATGCATACATAAACAAAATTCTCATGCTGTTTCAAAACCGTATGGGAATTTCTTTCTTTCGTGGAACACAAAAGGTAATGTTTTGCAGAATATTGGTGTGGCATCATTAACAAACAACTTAAAGGTACAATATGTAAAATTTTTGCAGTAAAATATCAAAAACCACTAGGCTAGTGTTATATATTTTGTCCAGCTGATTACTAACAATATCTCTAATGTTTTCAACTACTTGTAAATCATGAGAAAATTCCCATTCTAAACAGTGACACGGGGCAGTGCAGTCGCCTGTCAATGACGTCAGTTACCCTTTGTTACCGCCTTTACTGACGTGGAAACCACATGACAACAGTGCCGTGGACAAATGCGGAAGTAGAGTCTAGCGTCCAGTAAACCACTAGCTTGCTTCAAACAGTTCCTTATTTACTTCTTGCACGTTTTATGGTGGATTGTGTTACTTATTTATGGAACATAATTACTGTTTACCATCTGCCGCTGGTTCTGTCGACAAGGACAGCTCCCGTAAACTCATGACCGGAAAAGCGGAAGCGGCGCCGGCGACTGTGTCATAATAAAAGTCCCGCTGCTCGTGAGGCGTGTGTTGATCAATCGTTCCAGCTCCTCGTTCAACTTCCGCAACACTCGCTCCTGCTCTGCTTCATACTACAGTAACGTTAGTAATCGCATCCACGAACATGAGTTATTCCAGACTCAAATCCATATTCTTTTGCACCGTCCGTTGAGATGGAGACCACATGTCCCAAGTTTCCGCTCTAAAACTTGGCGTCATCAAACTACGCCTTTGTTTTGAATAGGCTTCTAGCGACCTCTAGCGGAAAAAAATATCACAAATTGTACCTTTAAAGGGTTAGTTTACTCAAAAATGAAAATTCTGTCGTTAATTACTCACCCTCATGTTCTTCCAAACTCATAAGACCTCCGTTCATCTTCAGAACACAAATTAAGATATTTTTGATGAAATTCAAGAGGTATATGACTCGTCCATAGACGGCAATATAATCAACACTTTCAAAGTCCAGAAATGTACTAAAGACATTGTTAAAATAGTCAGTGCGACTAAGCCGACGTTGGGACGTAGAATCTGGAAGCGCTGAACGTAAACGGCGTAGGAGAATGACACAGAAGAGAAGATATTGTTGAATAAAGTCATTATTTTTGTTTAGTTTTTGCACACAAAAAGTATTCTCGTCGCTTCATAAAATTAAGGTTGCACCACTGCAGTCACGTAGAATTTTTTAACGATGTCTTTAGTACCTTTCTGGACCTTGAATGACAGTAATTACATTACTTTCTATGGGGAATAAAACAAAAACCTCTTGGATTTCATCAAAAATATCTTAAAGTGTGTTCTGAAGATGAATGAGGGTGAGTAATAAATGACGGAAATTTCATTTTTGGGTGAACTAACCCTTTAACTCTGTGGATAGCAATAACATTTTGATCCGTTCATCACTCAAAGATATTGTCTTCAGAAGATTTGGAATATACTACATTATGGTGCTCTTTTGTTCTTTTGGAACAGCATGGTAATTCTTCAGAACTTTTCCTTTGTGTGTTCTAAAAGTCATATGGGTTTGAAATAACATGAGGGTAAATGATTGGGTGAACATTTCATTTAAAATTGCATAATGAATTTTTAAGTGAGAATTTGTCTTAATGTGTCGCTCAGAATTATGCATATTTTCCACACACATACAATATTGATTGACACATCCTTTCCTAAACGCCATTACATTTGAATGTGCATGATAAAGGACACGATGCTCAGATTTGTCTCTAATATATCTTTATATTTCCTGACAGCATGAGATATTTCGACCGTGCAGCACTCTTTCTCGAAGCCTGCTTGAAATATGGTGTGATGGAGAAAAATGACGACGTTAATATCCTTCTTATGCATCTTCCAGTTTTTCAAAAAGCAAAATGCAGCAGGGCTCCATTTAAAATTGAAAACTAATGTTGCATTTTTTCCCCCCATTATCGTTAGTATTTTATACACATTTTTTTTTAACTAAAATAATAAAGAACCCATGAAATCATATAAGGTCTGTCTGTTAGCTTGAGGCTATATGCTAATGTTCTCCTGAATGTTGACACATTTTTGGTCAATTAAACATTTCCCAGTCTTTCTCTTCACCGCAGCTGTTTGACAGGCTGTCTGCATTGGACACATTATGGACTGGTTTCACAGACAGGGCTCAAACTAATCCAGGATTAATCCTTTGGAAATTTAAGTAGCTTTTATAAAGTTACCCTAGGGAAAAGAAAAAACAAAATCACTGGTGTGCATCTTGAGACAAAACAATGACACTGATATATTTTAAGATATGCTTTCAATTAAAACATCTCAAACATGCATTTTAGTCTGGGACTAGCTTAAGCCTTCTCTGTGAAACCGGGGGTAAAGTAAATATTTTAAACTGGTACATTTGTCTTTCTGAACAGGTGCATGATGATTGAAGCGTCCATTGTAGCGTGAAGCATCTCAATGCTCTGCTCACTTTGACGTGTTCAGGACCTGTTTAATCTTTGAACATATAAATGTAGCAAGTTTTGGCTTCCAATTCTGTAACCGAAGTTGAATGTCTTTTCCCATGTAACACATCAGTCATGGTCCCACTGCGGCTAAACACCCTCTGGCTCCGCCTGCTACAGTAGCCACGCCCCCAAACACACACTATAGGTTGAGCTGGAAAGAGATTCATGGACCTCTCTTAATGTTTAGATGATGTCTGGAAGGCTCAATGTTTGCACTTTAGGGGGAGATAAACCCATGAATGGTGTACTAATAGTAGTCGATGAACAATAAACTGGGTTAAGAGAATATATTTTAACATAAAAAAATTACATCACCTTTAAAAATGTTTTTAAATGAAAATGGACCACCGTCTTACAAGACACCCTTTGCCTAAGTGTCTTGGAGTTCATTTAAGTTTCCACATATTTTTAGGGGTCATGGTAGGCTGTAAGAAGTATCGAGATAACGGTGACTTGATTTTTTCTTTTTACTTGTATTACTTTCTTACTCCCAGTCTTCCTTAACCACAGCATCTCCACATAAGCTCATAGGTGCAGCCTTTGTGGACTACGCTAAGCTGCTTCGCTCCATTGGGCTGAAACAGGGCGCCGTGCTTTGGGCGTCTCGGGCGGGAGAGAGAGGGAAGGAGCTGCTGGATGAGCTTTCCCAAACAGAGGGTATGGGGCCAGAGCCCAGTCCCAGCGAGGAGGAGGACGACAGACCTCTTGTGAACATAGAATGACTTGCCAGTGGGGAAGAAGAGGACATATAAAGAAAACCATAAAAATCAAGATTCATAATATCTTCAAATCTCGTTCTTATCACACCCACAAGCATGCTAGTAATCATCAAACACATCTTTTCATGTAGTTTCAAGTGGTTTGTCTGGTTCATAGTTGTCTTTTACGCTGGTTGTCAGCTGTGTTGTATCCGAAAACATTCCCGTTATCCTGCTGTAATGTATTCCAAACCTGTTCTTGCACTTATTTTATCGACCAAATATATATTTTCATAGTGATTTAAAACCAACCAAAAATAAATAAATAAATAAATAAATAAATAATGACAATAATTAATAACACATTTTAAGAACCTTTAAAATGGATTATTATGTGTTTGACACTAAATATGCTTATAATTTCAGATTATGGAACCATTTAAAGACAGAATATAGAAAATAACTAGATGAATCTCATGAAACGTCCAATTTCACTCCAAAATCCACAGAAAAGCACTAAGCAATTATATTTTTTCAAAAGATTATGCTGTTAAATAATTGAAATGGCTGTGACACTTAAGATAATTATAGGAATTCAAACTTTTGAGGTTTATTGTATTTCTACACTCAGAAAAAAAGCAGCAGCAGCTTGTTACCTTCAAGGGACATCGCTGTATCTTATTTACCTCCTGAAAGGTGCATTTTAGTGTATATTACTACTGTAAGGTACTAAAATGCATCTTTCAAGGGGTAAATAAGCTTCAGAGATGTCCTTTTGAAGGGTTCTGCTCCAAGCTGCTGTACCCCTATATATTTATATGTATGTGTGTGTATATATATATATATATATATATATATATATATAATATATATATATAACAAAACATAATTAGGGTGAATTATGACCCTGGCATATTCTTTAAAGGTTTCATGAGCATCACTGTAAGTTACATAAATGGTTATTTTATGGTTATTTGATAGTTACATGGTTAAATGAAAAACAACAAATCCATAACTCATCCACTCCTCCGTGTGATGTAATTCAGATGAGTGCTGTTCCTTCAGTAATGTTGTATATGCCTTTCATTGGTTGTTTGTGGTTTGTTGGCTGTATTCATGTAATATAGAATAAACCCCTATTTTTACTCTCAGCCATTAACTTAATTGTGTAGTTGGATGTCATTTGTTCATGCAGTTGTTTTGTGTGATACTGTTTGAGTTTGATGCAGTGTTTTGCTTGTATGATGTTTCCACGTAGCTTCAGATCTCAGAGAGTTGCTGTATTTGGATATTGTCCTGTTGAAATGAGATGTGACTCACTTCATGTTTGTGACACCACCTTTGTGTCCAATATAATTTTTTTTTTTGTTCTTCTTCTTTTTTTAATGAGTTATTCATGTGTTGAATTATGATTATTGAAATGCCCTGCCTTGTTTTGGTATGATTGTGAGTAATGATTCATGACTTTATCATTTAAATATTCCTATTTAAACATTTGTAATTAATGTTCCAGGTGTTTGAGCTTACTGTATGGATATACTGCATGTATATATGCAAAGTAATAAATACAGCCTGTACCATCCATTTTGATTTCCTCTCATTTTATTTATTTATTTTATAAAATAGCTCAGTTTTATTAATGGGCCATATTTCATATGTAAGGAGAAAAAGGCTCATGAAATAATTTAATTATGGCTGACTGCGAACTTCTACACTTTTGCTTCTGTGTGATCCAAGCCCTGTCAGTAAATGTCAGTAAATCTGGAAATAAGCAATTACTAAACCTTTAAATTCACAAACACTGCTTAGTTTTTGAGGATAAACTCCTGTAACATATATCAAAAGAACTCCAGCTCATGTGCTATTTATCAGTACTGATGGAGGAGAGAGCGCTTTTAGACACTGAATCAACTGAACCGCAAAATGATTTGGTTTCAAAGCGCTCGAAACATTGTGTACTGATGACACCTGCTGGTCAAGGAAAGACATCGACAAAAAAAAAAAAAAAAAACATAAACCATAAAGGAGCCTTTTATAAACCGATTAGAAATGTTTTTGCAAATATGACGCAAAGTTCTTTTAAAAAAAAATAATAATAATCAAGCGATCTGGCATGTTTGAAAACGAAGTGGAAGGAATTTTTAGACGGATTTTTTTTTGTTAAATATTATTTAAACTAATTGTGGTATCTATATATTTGTAAGAATGTCGTCTCTGTTGAACAGAGACAAAAAAAGCGCATATCCAGTGAATGTAAAACTAATTTTTCTACTAACTTGTAGTTTTTAATGTCAGGAACATTAAAAAAACTACAATCCCCAAACTTCACGTAACTTCCGCCATCTTCATTAAGGCGGTCCACAGACAGCAGAGACCTGCCAAGTTTAGTTCAATCAATGCACATCCATAGAGGTAGAAGTAGTGAAGCGTGCAATACATTTTACTAGTCTGCTGTTGTAAGTTAATCTACCGTCTGCAGGGCGGGCTTGAAAGCCATGGCCGAACCGATACGTGGTTTGTGCGATGAGCTTATAAAGGCAGTGAATGTGATGATGGAGGCAGAATCCAGTCAGACATACCGCCTGGAGGCCCTTAAGGTGAATTAACAATACTAAACATGCTCGAAAACTCACGAAACTTTGCACACGCGCCAGAATTTACGAAATTTTACATCTGATATGGGTTTCAGAATTAGGTGTGGCCAAATGGCTCCATAGCACGACCTACAAATGCGATTTTTGTACAGTTTTACCATTTCCAGGTACTTTACCGTAGTGATGCGCGATTTCGAAACCTTTACGAATTGCAAAACACGAATTTTATTACATTTAGTGTAAGAGGCGATCGATAGTGGACGATAATAGGCTGTGTAATGTAACGTTAGTGACGAAACGCTGTTGAGGCTCGTGCAGCATCTCGAGGAGAAATGGAAACATGAGCGAAGCACACAAAAAGAAACTCAGTTAAACATACCACGGTAAAAAATCAAAATGTGGAGTGTTTATAACTTGATAGTTAAGCAAAACCACACAAGACTGCTGTTTACAGGCTACCATCACGATTAAAAACATGACACTGATTTCATACAGTTCAATTAACAAGTAGTTAATATCAAGCCACTTACATTTTAGAAGGAACATTGACTTTCTTTATTTCTTTCACACACTTCATCATTTTAAAGACACAATTAACAATAATTAAGAAAAGTTAATGTGTATAAAAAAGGGGGAAACCCCAAAGAAGCTATTGAAAGCTTTTAAGAGGGGGCCCAATACCCAATCACACCATACAACATATAACATACAAGAACAACAGCTCAATCCAGAAACACAAATAAATATAAATACATCAAGACAAGACTACAGCAAACAGATGATCCCAGCACAAATATAACACTTTCAAAATGATCAAGAAGTATATGTTGAAAGCAGTTTTTCCTTCAGATTTTTCTTGAAAACAGAGACAGAATGCAACAATTTAAGGTTTTCCTCAAGCTCGTTCCAAATCTGTGGACCTCTACAGACTACACTCAGGCTCGTACATTTCAATCGTCTTATTTTACCAGTAATTAAAAATTTTCCCCTTGTGTGATATGTATGCTGGGGTCGGCTAATTGGGACAAGTTCACACAACCTGTAATTTAGCTTATGAACAACCTGGAATATCATACAGGCATTATGAAAAGTATTATATTCAGTAAGTCTTAATAGACCAAGGCGATGAAACAATGGACGCGAAGGGGTATTTGGCTCAGACCACGTTAATACCCGTATCATTTTTTTCTGTAAAGTCTGTATTTTTTTCAGGTAGCTAGTAAAAGTGTTACACCATATGACATTACAATAATTTATATGGGACTCAAACAAGGTTTTATATAAGATGACAAGTGCTGACTTTGGGAAAAAAATTCTTATTTTATAAAATAATCCAATGTATTTTGATAATTTTTTTATTAACTGCTCAATATGACATTGAAATTGTAGACATTCATCAATAAAAATTCCAAGAAATTTAGTGGTGTTTACTCTTTCAATAATTTGTTCATTTATTTTAAGCCAAAAATGCTTATTTGCCAATTGATTTTGTTTGGAATGAAATACAATGTAGTTTGTCTTGTTTATCGTAAGAGATAATTTATTGCACCGAAACCAGATAGCAACATTTCTTAGCTCTCTATTTATTATTTCTTCCATTTCATTTGGACTCTTATGTGACATAAATAAGTTTGTATCATCAGCAAATAAAACCTTGTGTAAAGCCATTGTGGAATTTTCAAAATCATTTATATATATTAAAAAAAGAAGAGGGCCCAAAATGGATCCCTGAGGGACTCCACATTTAATGGGTTTACTTACTGAAATTTGTTCATTGATGCTTACATACTGCTGTCTACCAAACAAATAACTTCTGAACCAGCTAAGCACTAATCCTCTAACTCCATAATGGTGTAATTTATTCAATAGGATGTCAAAATCAATAGTATCAAACGCCTTAGATAAATAAAAAAAAAATACCAATACCGCTATCGCCTTTATCAATGGCATCATTGATCTTTTCAATCAGATCAAGTAACGCCATGCATGTGGTTCTTTTTTTCCTAAAACCATATTGAGAAGAAGCCATAATATTTAATTTATCAAGATAGCCATATAGCCTATTGTACACTACTCTCTCTAAAACTTTAGAAATTGTGGGCAAGATTGATATCGGACGATAATTGCACATATCATTTTTATCCCCAGATTTGAACACTGGTATAATTCTGGCAATTTTTGTCCTTTTTGGTACAATTCCAACAAGCAGAGAGAGATTAATACAATAAGTCAATGGCTCCATGATATTGAATGCTATGGCTTTCAGAATTTTACCACAAATTTCATCCTCCCCAGCAGTGTACGAACTTCGTAAATTTGTAATTATTTTATAGACTTCATCACAATTAGTTGGTTTCATAAAAAAAGAATGTACATAAGAGCCCTGTAAATAGTGGTCGAAAGTGATACCCTGAGGTTGAACTATTTTGTTAGAGAGTTTTCCCCCAATTGAGTTAAAGTAATTATTAAAATTATTTGCTAAATTAATATCATGCGTATATTTATTATCCAAATTTGAGGGTAAGCCCACAGCATTAGGAAACACAGCGTTGTTTTTGCTTTTGTTAAGGACTTCATTTAGCACTTTCCAGGACTTCTTAGAGTCACCCTGTGATGCTTTTATGAGATATGTATTGTGGTTATTTTTACTTTTCCTTATTATATTAGTAAGTTTATTCCTGTAACTAGTATATATATCCTTGTTCATATCACTTGGGCATTTTAAGAAACATTTATAAAGCTTGTTTTTATGGGTAATAGATTTTAAAATACCCTTTGTGAGCCAGGGGTTGAGACCAGTTGCGCGGTGTCTGGCGTTCTTTTCAGGGATAGTACAACAAATAGAATTTGTAATTTCTTTATCAAGTTGTCATAATCAGTATCAGGATTGTTGCAGTCATAGACTGCTTTCCATGTTTTAGCCTGTAAATTTTCACCCAGTAGTTTCATGGTTCTCTCATTTAGTACTTTAATTTTTGTTTTTTGCCGTGGTAATTCATTCTTATTTGCAAGATCTAGAAACAATACAATCGGAAAATGGTCAGTATGTTTTTGTTCTATTTTAGCAGCAAAAATAGTTTCAAACAAAGATCACAGCAGAACCAAAGCTCAACACTTGACTTCCTTGTTTTCATTACTGAATGATTCAGCGCGAATCTGTTGAGTGAAAGATTCTATGACCCATTCATAAACAACTGCCTCACTCTTGAATGAATCAGCCATTGGAATGAATCGTTTGAATGAATGAATCAGTGACCCACTCAATAAGACGGTTACTTGACGCCACCTACTGGTGGTTTAGTTTAATTTTTTTTTAAATAATTCCCCTCCAATATTTCATATTTGTATTTTCAAAAAAATTTAAAACAATCCCATAACATTATTTAATGCAGTTGTAATCAATCAAAAATATGCAGATTCGCATATCAAAGCTGCAATATTCTGAAAGGATATTGCTTCAGAACAAGTTTATATTTCTACCACAAAATAAAAATAAAAATTTCCAGACAAGCAACTGTTTTACTACTCATACAAGTGAATGACCTATTTATGCGTGTCCACATGACGAGGCTTAATGTCGAGCCCTGTGTAATCTTAATGGGCCACATTTCAGTCACCATTTCATATTGTCTGACAGCAAAAACAGAAAAAATATATAGATGAAACAATCTTATTGGGTAGCACCAGAGAAGCAAACAAATCTAAAGGGCTGACACTTGGCAGAATGCGAATGCAACAATGACATGATGAATTTTCGAGCCGTAGTTCACTGATAAGCCACGCAATATCGCGTTCAATATCGATTATGAATCGCCGTCGATATTGAACAGGATATTGCATGGCTTATCAGTGAACTACGGCTCTGTCTATTAAATGCCGCTATATTTGAAAGCAGGTGATGGCGATTTAGCAGCAATCAGGGAACCGGCTTTACTGACGAAATGCGCGTGACAAAAGCATTCGATATATTGCCCAGCCCTACCGTATGTCATCATCTATCGACATTTAGTTACATGTGGCATTAAAAAACGTAAAAATTGGCATTAAAAAGGCATTAAATTAGATTTGATGAAACCTGTAGAAACCCTTTTTCAGTAAACGAGGCTTCGTTGCATCATAACGTTTTGAAATTTCAAAGGTTCACCACTGGGGGCAATGATCTCTGTGAACAGTGAATCATGCGGCTTCACTGAGATCACCCCCAGTGGTGAACCATTGAACAAGTGTCTATGGTTAACCTGATTTCTGATCAGTTTTATACATCTGCAGACATTTTAATTGACCCTTCGCCGAGAGTTTAACAAGCGATCTAACCAATCATAACACCAAATTCGCCATTTTGTCCGACAAAGCAGTCAGGAGTTAGAAGATTAACCTCGGTGGACTTGAACTTGAAAAATGGTGTGTACTGACGTCTTTCCGCGTTTAAAACAACATTCCTTCTCGTGTTCATTCATGTTTATTTGATGCTTCAAACTTGACCCGTTTGATAAGAATCCTGTCCTGAACACATGTCCATGCCCATATTCAGTTGTAGTCATGCTGGCAACAGGAATTGACATGTTTACCACTGTTATAGACTCCTAACAACATTTTAAAGTGTCAGCAAGTGCTAAACTAGCTAGCATCATGTTAAAACATGGTAGTAGCAACACTTAGCTAAGTGTTAATGCATGCTAGTAATGCCATGCAACAGGAAGTTGCTGTAACTCAGGCATGTATTGTCCAATTTGCCCCAAACTTAACATGCAACATGCTAGAAACATGTTAAAATATGTTAGCAACACTTAGCTAAGTGTTAAAGCATGCTATTAATGCAATGAAACGGGAAGTTGCATGCAATGCCCAATCTGAACAACTTTACATGTTTGATAAGAATCCTGCCCTGAGCACATCTGCATGCCCGTATTCACTGCATACCGTCATAGCACCACCTTCTGGCAACAGGAAGTGACATGTTAAACCCTGTGATGCACTAGCAATATACAACAATATGACAGTGAGTGCTAAACATGCTAGAAACATGTTAAAACATGCTAGTAGCCACACATTGCTAAGTTTTAATGAATGCTATTAAGGCCATGAAACAGGAAGTTGCTGTAACTCAAACATCCAATCTGCCCCAAACTTAACATTTTTTGATAAGAGTCCTGCCCTGAGCACATCTACATTGAAATATTCAGTTATAGTAATAGGGCCAGCTACTGGTAACTAGGCTTGCAAAATTCCCGGAATTTTCAAAGCTGGAAACTTTCCATGGCAATTAATGGGAATTTGCAAAATTGCAGGTTAGCCTATAACAGGGTACTTAAATGTAGTTGAAAAGAACATCTTGCAGCATAATTTTGGTTAAAACAACCATATTTAATGCAATTTTAGTTTAATTTTTACCCTGCACATTCCTCAATCACATTCACACAGCACACTACTTACTGCAGGGCTGTTGAGGCCACACCCCCTGCATGTGCATTCCCCCAGTCCATAACATGCACGTTTGATCAAAAATACAGAAAAAACAGTAATATTGTGAAACATAACTAGAATTTAAAATAATGGTTTTCTATTTTGATATACATAAAAATATAATTTATTTCTGTGATGCAAGGCTGAATTTTCAGCATAATTTCTCCAGTCTTCAGTGTCACATGAGCACTAATTTTATGCTCAATTATCAATGTTGGAATCAGTTGTGCTGCTTAATATTTTTTATAACCTTTGATACTTTTTTCAGGATTCTTTGATGAATAAAAATTTAAAGAACAATATTTATTTAAAATAGAAATATTTTGTAACAATACACTACGTTCAAAATTTTGGGGTCCGTTTTTTTTTTTTGTTTTGTTTTTTTTTTGAATGAAATTAATACTTTTATTCAGCAAGGATGTGTGAAATTGATAAAAAAAAAAGTGATATTAAAGTGATATTGTTAGAAAATATTTCTATTTTGAATAAATGCTGTTCTTTTTAACTTTTTATTCATCAATGAATCTTGAAAATAGTATTACAGGTTCATAAAAAATATTCAGCAGCATAACTGTTTCCAACATTGATAAGAACTGAGTATCAAATCAGCATCTTAGAATGATTTCTGAAGGATCTTGTGACACTGACATAAATAACACATAACAATTGCTGTAATAAAAATATATTTATTTTACATATTTACTAAATTAGAATTAATTGAATGCGAAAAATAAATAACTGTTATTTCATGTTATGACCAAACAAAATGTTTATATTTGTTTTTATATGAAACATTTTATATAAATATTATAAATTTGCCAAAATTTCCAATTAATTCCCATACATTCCGCTCTTTCATACGACAAAAATGGGAGTCATAGAGCAAAAGAAATAGACTAGCGCCAATTAAGTTTTCAAGCACTATATTCAAGTCATCTGAAGCCATTCCATAGCTTCATGTGAGGGACAGAAGAATATGTACATCGTTAAAGTTAAGTTCACAGAACTTCCCTCCGCTGCAGCTGTCAATCATTCTCTGTTCAGCACTCAAACAGCGCATCGCGTTCGGTAACGACAGTCAGCACGGTAAAAAAAATGTTGGAAATTATGCAAATGTGTGAAAAAAAAACTTACGTTCCCAAATGTATGTTAAACACATGCAGAGATGAACAGTGAAATCATTGAAATCAGTTCTACATTGAAATACACCCTGGGCGAGACCCCTTTCGAGAAGAGAAGAAAGTCGAGGTGTGTGACTTTAGCCTATTATTAATTATATTACTGGGCTGCGTTCCAGTTCGGTTTTAGACACGCTCTCGCGAACTTCCCTACACACTTCCCCTCGGGGGAATCCCTGCCGCCATTTTGAAGTGCGTTCCACTTCGTGAAGTAGACGAGGGAAGTTTATATGGACAGACCCTCGCTCCCTCGATTTTGACCGAGGGAGCGAGTCTACTTCATATGTACACTTCAGGCAGCTCCATAACCCACAATGCAACACGATTGTGACATCACCGCATATCACGTTTATTTTACCCCACCACAAACAACTCTATGATATATTAATTATTTTTTAAACATTTAAAACACACATATATACATATAGAATGCTGTATTAAACAATTTTGTAAGGGGAAAAAATAAATAATAAATCAGCTCCATTGCGGATCCCAAGTGATCAAGGGCTTAAGACGTTCCAGTTCAGCCCATACAAAGGTTCCGCCAGAAGTGGGCACTCGTGCAACGTAAGCAATGATGTACATCCGAGTCAACGAGACCGAGTGAAGTTAGCGAGGGAAGGGCATTTAAAAACCGAACTGGAAAGCAGCCTTGATGTGTACTCTACATGTTTGACCACTTATGAACTCTCATTTAGCCTATATGTTGTGTACATGACTAATGTGCCCAACCATCACCAATAAATAAATTACTATTAGAGCACAAAACTGTTTACACGAGAACACATTTCTTCATTGATCTAGTCACTTAATTTTGCTCTCAGAATGCACCAGATTTATGCATTTGAATTTAATTGAATGTACAAAATTTTTCAAAATAAGATGTCCACCCACCACAGTCTCACAAAATCCTGTGGGAAACATAGGAAGTGATGTGTTTAACACTGTGATGCACTTCTAGCAACATACTAAAATACGCTATTAAGTGCTAAACATGCTAGAAATGTACAACAATTAATAAGCAATGTTTATTTATTTTTATTTTATTTTTTTATGCTAGAACGCCTAAATTTAATCTGTTCATCATATATGAATGTGTCTCTTCAAAAGCAAATGGACTGAACCACTCAATTCATAGGGATTAGCTTTACAATCTCGTTAGAAAAGTGGTAGTTGCGTTGCTACCAATGGAGGCACAGAAATCTCTCAGATTTCATCAAAAAGATTTTCAGATCATTTGTGATCTGAAGATGAACAAAAGTCCTGCAAAGTTTTGACATGAGAGTGAGTAATTAATGACAGATTTCATTCATTTTTGGGTGAACTATCCATTTAATTGCAAATGACTGTGCTAAGAATTTTGGTTATAAAAATGTTCTGTTGTATTGAACAGTCACCCCAAAATTGAGTATACTGATCAGTGAATGTTGTGTTGCAGCCCTACTAGATGCTGTTGTGTTTTTAAATGTTGTAATAGTTTTCCTTGTTGTAGTTTATTGAAGATTTCAAAGAGAAAAGCCCCTTCTGCGTTGAATGTGGTCTTCAGTTAGCAGAGAAATCCCAGACTGCAGTGGTCAGACACTTTGGCCTGCAGATACTGGAGCATGTAGTCAAGTAAGTGTCTCAAACACTTTAGTGTGTGTGTGCATCAGTAGCTATGCTTCCATACAAAGTTGTGAATTTTGAGTAGTGTGTAAAACATTTGCAAATAAAGGACTGTTTCTAAATCATGAGTTCAAGATAATAAAGTTGTCACTTCCTGGGAAATTGGTGCAGAATATTTCTAATAAAATTTGAAGTTTCTGCCATCAGTGAAGCCACTGTGGCTCTTTTTTCATACATAATAAATGACTTGTGCCTCACAGCAGAAGTGCGCAGAAGTAATTAAATAAACTCGCATTCGAATACTGGTGTTTGGGAATGCAAACTTGTGAGACGCCTCTGGGATGGAATTAAACCAAATCATTCTGATGACAAAACTTTGGCTCAGGCATTTAAGAAGGATCAAAGCCACATCTGAGATGCTGTGCAGTGAAGGCCCTTTTACACCTGGTATTACGATGCATTTTGGTCGATCAGAACACAAGTGAACGACGCTAAATACAGGTGCAAACGGGGTCTAAAATGTTTTGAGCTTGTCCACTTTCAACCACTTCAAAAATGCATTCGACCAGATTGCTTCTGTAGTGGAAACGCTCTTATGGTCAAATGTGTTGGAACAGCCACAAAAGCTGACCTACTGACCTATGGGAAGAGCTCTAGCCAGGCGGGATTTAAAGTGCGTTGCTGTAGACCCAAGTTTGGTGTGAAGACGAAACGAAAAACATATCAATGTTCTCTCGCCATTCCTGATTTCTAACACACGCTTGCAGCTTTTGACTGGTCTTGTGGCCCATACATTTGCCCACCCATAGATCCCCTTGAATAAGTCAGGACAGAAGTGGTTGAAAGTGGACAGAAGAGACAGATTAAAACACCAGGTTTAAATGAGAATGTGTCTCCCTCGTCTATTTGTGATCTAATCGACCAAAACGCATCTTAATACCAGGTGTAAACAGGACTGAAATTGGCCTACTCTACTGTTTGTCCAGTTTTCCAATCACATCCTCTGTTGAGGCAAAGTCACATGGGTTAGCACATCAAGGGATCTATTCTTTAAATGTTTTTTCCTTTATAGTTTATATGCATGTCTTCTTATTGGATTAAAAAAAACAAATTAAAAAAAACATTTTTTTTTATGTACATTTTTTCCATTCATTTTTTTTATGTGATAACCCAAAATGGGTGGATGGAAACATAGCTATAGTGAACATTGAACACTAAACTGAAAACATTCTTCTATGAACAGGTTTCGGTGGAATAACATGCCTCCGCAAGAAAAGCTCCAGCTGAAGAACTGCACTATGGGCCTGTTGTCACATGTGAGCATCTTGGAAATGTCTCTACTCAATCATCTTATTGCATGCTTTATGAAGATTTCTTATTTATTTATATGGCTTGCTCCTGTTTTAGGGTACACATCCAATTCTGCAAGAGGAATGTCATGTTAAGGATGCGCTCTCACGCATAGTAGTTGAGATCATCAAGAGAGAGTGGCCGCAGCACTGGCCTGACATGCTGAAGGAGATGGAGGCCCTGACTGCTATGGGGGTATCAAGAGTTTTGGCTTGATTTTGTAATAATAATAATAATTATGGCTGTTTGATCCTGCTCCTGAATTTATGCCTTCCTTTCAGAGTTTAGTTCCAAAAAAAAAGTAGGTGTGCACATCCAAAACCCAGAATTGGGCTTTGGTGCAGGACGAAAAAAATATAATGAAATAAAGTAAGCATTCATATGTAAATAGCTTAATCTTATTTTGTCCATTAGATTGAAAAATCTGAAAAATCCCATATATTTACCCTCCCCTTGAAGAAATCAGGACAGAAGTGGTTGAAAGAGATTGATTGAAACACCAGGTGTAAATGAGAATGTCTCCCTCATCTACTTGTAAGCCAATTGATCAAAACGCATCTTAATAAGAGGTGTAAACAGAGCCAAAATGTCTGTCTACTTTACATTCACACTGATGTTTTAGGAAGCCAAACAATAAGAATGTAATAATAATAATTTTATAATATAGTAATTGCTATATTTTATAACAAATGTACTGCAAAATGAATTAAAATAAATATTTCATTAGTACTCTACACTATAGTAGGAAAATACTGCAATTTTGTCTTAATTACTAAAATTGCATGAGATAAACCCTTGAGCTTTTATTTTCACAGACACTGCAGTTAAGCTTTTATTTTGGCAGAAAACTAAAGTTTCTGTGAAAAAAGGTTTACAAACGCATTTCATTACAAATCTTGTGAAATGCTGTAATCTTACAAAAATGTTGGAAATTATGCAAATGTTGAAAAAAAACCTTACGTACCAAAATGCACGTTAAACACATGCAGAGATCGAGTTCACTGCATTCATGCACTGTGAACTGAGCATAAGATCCCACCCTCCCTTCATAGCATCTCCAAAGCAATGCCTCCTTACCTGTACAGCAGGAAGCAAACAAAAACACAACAAGAGACGGCGTTAAACTACCTCATGTCTCAAAGCACATATCATTACAAAAATAATGAACATAAACAACTTAAAGAGCACTGACCTTTACTACCTGACTGCTGCAGATTCATTTCGCGTTGATAGTGTTGCCATTGAAATGCATAAATTGAGTCACGAAACTGCTCTGAGTATAATTTCAGGGGTTTCCATCTCTTCCAAGTCACAGTAGTTATGGCATGAATGCAGCATAAGCTCACTTTGTTTCAGGAGGTACTTTAAAATGTGGCTGCTGTTTTGGTTGCTCAGCATGAAACATGAGGATGACATGTGATGTCTGTGCAAGTAGGGTGCGTGGACTTGTGGAAATGAGACCAAATGCAATGATTGGACAACATTGTTTTGGTCCTATGCTTACCACAGGTGAGATATATACATATAAATATGTTTAGACCACTTAACTTAGTGACTGCTATCAGGATGTGAAGAGACTTTCAGTCAGCATGACAAAAAAAATTTACATGGGGAACAGGGCTGTAAAATAAAGTGCTACCAAAATAATAATCTTTAATACACTCATGTAACCCTGGTTCCCTGACAGGAGGGGTTGAGACATTGCGTCAGTAGTTGATGCTATGGGGAAACCCATTTCTCTAAAAATACTGAAGCCGCATGGAATCCTGTCATTGTATAGCACTGGCCAATAGTGTGTGAACTCGCTGAGAGGCTCCGCCGCCTCTGCCTATATAACGCAGAGCCAAACCCTATTTCCTCAAAATCTTTCTTCTTCAAGAAGGAATACGAAGAGAAGCCTGCTCACCATTGGACAAATCAGAATCCAGAGGACGACACATGTTTTTTTTCCCATGTCAAAAAAAGTTTTATTGGATGTTATTGGAATTATCCAGCCTTTAAATCTAAACTGGTGAAATCCATTTTGGGGACTTGCAAATATTTGTCCCAATATACATTATATTCAGTATTCCATAGTAGTGTCATTAAACTCCTAAAAACATTTTGTCCTATGTGCTTAAGTAAAAATAAAGATCATGTTGGTTCGCTTACATCGCCTCCTATGATGTCTTATCATTCTAATTGGATTTTAATGATTAAATGTAAGATTTTGACAAAATATCATACATACGTCTTAAGGTTGGAAAATAATATTAACCTTATCATAAATGTAAAAATTTCCCCATTTTTAAGGTGGAAAATATCCCCACTTAATGAAAAAGGTAACGTCTGTCAGTACTGTGAACTGACTACAATGGAAGCTTGTTTTTGCCATTGAATACAAAAAGATAATTGTAACTTTTTATCTCTGTAATGCTGTATCTTAAAGACTCTCTTGCAAAGGAGTGAAGAATCAAGGGAAAACATTTATTCAAATTCAAAAGCAAGAAACTAAAATATCCAGGCAGAATAGCATCAAACAGACAATACAGCATTTAACTATAGTGATGTTACATATTACACTGAAGCTTTGATGTGCTTATCGCGCATGCGTCACAATTTCTAGTGAAGCCCCATATCGGGGTGCGTATTGGTTTCCCAGAGTCACGTGATCGATGATAAACGAAGCCTCACTTTCTGTCCAATCACATGTGTTTCGTTTTTCGTATCGGAATGTTCGAACCCCCAGATCTTACTTTATGAGTAGGTTTTCATTCAGACTTACTAAATAACATTTTTAAATACACAGTCTTACAAGTAATATGAAGAATACAAATTATTCCAGGAAAATAAAATATTTTGCCATATGCAATTCATATATATGTACATTTATTCTTCTGTTACATCGTATTGATATTCATACTGGCATTAAAAAAAAAATGAAAGCTTCAGTGCTTCGTGAGGCTTCATTTGCCCATCAGTATTTAACTAAGGCTAATATTGGAACAAGTAGCTAACTGAAATTGAGAGCTTATATCAGGGGTGGGGAACATTGATCCTGGAGGGCCATTGTCCAGAGTTTAGCTCCAACCCTAATTCAACACACCTGAAGCTAATCAAGGTCTTCAGGATTACTAAAGTTACAGGCAAGTGAGTGTTTTTTTTCAGGGTTGGAGCTAAACTCTGCAGGACAATGGCCCTCCAGGATCAACGTTCCCCACCCCTGGCTTATATACACAGCAAACGAAGGAGCAAATTAACAAGACACACCTGAACAGAATATTTAAATCAATCAGAAACCATGGTGACAAACAGACAGGGAACAGAGGATAACAGAACTAATTAACAGATTAATAATGAAACTCAGACATGAACAAACCAAAAGTTTGTTTCCTCGAACCATAAGTCCACAGGGGTGGGTGCCCTGGAGGCTGACAAGGGGTGGCTTAGGCAGGAGAGGAATCCTTCAGGGCAGAACTGGCAATACATTGAACCAGGTAGGTGCTGGTAGTTCAGGGAGCCAGGGAGGTGCCTGTAACTCAGGGAGCCAGGATGATGCCGGCAGTGCAGGGAGCCAGGGAGGCGCTGGTAGCTTAGGGAGACTGGGAGGTGCCGGTAGCTCAGGGAGCCTGAAACAGACTCAGGCTGGAACAGACTCTTGGCTATAGAGGACTCAGGGGTTGGAGCCAACACTGGACTGTGCTCAGGGGCTGGAGCTAACACTGGACTGCGCTCGGGCTGGAGTGGGGGTGTGTGTGGCCCAGACACGCATAGCAGCAGCATTATAGATGGAAAGGACCATGTCTTCGATAACATCAGAATTGACACTGGGGCTGGAGCAGACTCTGGAGCTGACACTGGACTGTGCTCACGGGCTGGAGCCAACACCAGACTGGACTCAGGGGCTGGAGCCGACAGTGGATTGTGCCCAGTGGCTGGAGCTAACACTGAACTGGAGCAGACTCAGGAGCTGGGCCTGACACTGTACTGGAGCAGACTTTGGACTGGAGTGGACTTGGGTTGGAGCCAACACTGGATTGGAGTGGACTCGGGGGCTGGAGCTGACACTGGAACGGACTTGGAATTTCACTTACTGGAACAGACATGGGAATTCCACTCACTGGAATGGACTTGGGAATTTCACTTACTGGAACAGACACGGTAATTCCACTCACTGGAACGGACTCTGTGATTTCACGCACTGGAACAGACTTACAAGCGGACTCTGGAGTGGGCTCTTGGGTTGGAGCAGTAACTTGGAATGGAGCTGGATCTTGGAATGAATCCATACAGAGATGAGTGTATACCCTCCACGAGTAGTTTCTCATCACTGGTAAGTCCAGTGATTGGTCACCCTGTGCACCGACCAAATAGATAGTTTTAAGGATGGTATCATCCAGATTTGAGAATTCAGCCAACTCACAGAATTTGAGGGAGTAGTCCCTGAAAGGAAGTGCTTAGTGGTGAAGAACAATGAAATAATGATGTTATGCCTGATACCAGGGCTTCGAAGCTTGTGTCAAGAGTGTCAGGTACTTCCCGCCAGAGCTCCGTATGGAGGCTTGTATTTTTTTGGTGAAATGTCATCACCGGTGACATTCGAAGTCTTGCTTGAGTGCAGAGCTTTGAGAAGAAACTATGTTTTCCCTCTCATGTTACACTTCTCTCTGTCCAGTCCACCTTAATCTACAAAAGCACTACCCAGTTACAAAATTGAAAAACTAAGAAACAACACTGAGCATAAATACTTTACAGTACTATTTATTTATGCATGTTTATGTGTGTATGCTAATGTATTATGAAGCATGGAACACACATTTTGGTGCTGTCACACTCTTGATCATTTTTTTTTCTGCACCATATTTTCATTGACCATCAGGTGTCCCTGCGTGCATTTGAAGTATCGAGAAATGAACCACTTTTAAACACATCTGGCTGGAAACATTCAAAGGTTCATGAAGCTTCATCTCGCCAGCAATAAAATGAAGGCTTTAGCTAAATCCATCTGTAATGGGTTCTGGTATTCTGTCACGCTGTATCTTAAAGACTCTCTTGATGGAGTGAAGAAATGCTTTTTAAATTTATTGAAATACAAAACCAAGAAATTCAGGGATATATAGGCAAACACAGCATAAAAAACAATACAGCATTTAACTAAGACTAATACCGTAACAAGGAGCTAACTGAAACTGAGGGCTTATTTACACAGCGAACTAAGGCACTAATTAACAAGACACACCTAAAGAGAATACTCAAGTCAATCAGAAACCATGGTGACAAATAGGCAGGGAATAGAGGATGACAGAACTAATAAAAAAAATTTGAAGATTAAATGAAACTCAGACATGAACAGAACATAAAAAAGGTTGACAACAAACCCAAAACATGACAATCTTGCAGTTCTGACTTTTTTTCCTTTAGAATTACATGTAGAGATTCTGTAGAGAATGTCGGAGGGCGTGCCGTGTGGACATAAATGAAAGGAATATTCTAAAGGCAACTCATGTAAACACCTTAATCTTAATATTGTCTTATTCAGAATAAGGTCAATAATTAGATTACTGCTGTCCATGTAAATGTAGTCATTGTCTATTTGAATAAACAATCATTGTATTTCTCTTCAGGATGCTCAGACAGAACTCGTAATGCTTGTCCTGCTGCGGTTAGCTGAGGATGTGATGACATTTCAGACATTACCCACTCAAAGACAGCGAGAAATCCAGCACACCCTTGAGGAGAATATGGACAGCATCTTCACCTTCCTGCGTGGCATTTTGATTATGCAGCTTCATGTGAATGAGCACAACAAGTTGGTGAGTTCTTCAGACATTCAAGATCTCATGCAAAATATTTTTGAAATGATTTGTGTGCTTTTTCTACAGTGGTTTCTACTGGTGCATGCAATAGGATATTGTAACATTTCATATGATTTGAATATATTCATTCATGTTGTTTTCTAGAAATGTGTTCCTGGTCTGGAATTGAAGGTGAGTCTGCTATTTATCTGTATTTATTAGGTAGAATTTTTTGGAGGGGGTTGTGAACAGTGTGAAACATGGATAAAGATAATCCAGGATTTTGTTAACCCGGGGTTTAGACTGACCAAAGCTTAAATGAAAGTGCTAGAACCCAGAGACCCCAATTTGCTTGAATGTAAAGACCAGACACAACTAATTCTGCATTTACACTAAGTAATTCTGTTGTTGTTTTTTTTTTACTGATTTCTGGCACAGATCAGACTTTGTTACATTTATACAAATACCTAAAACACATTAATCAGATTGGATTTGTTAGTATCTGAGTAAATTTCAATTGTAGTCTGTTGAAAATCTGAGATCTGGTCAACTCTCCTACATCTAACAGGGTTTGTACAACAGCGCTTCAGACTGCTTCAAAGTGATTCCCAGTCAATAAATAGCGTACATTTATGCCAAGCGATTGCTAATGAACTCGAGTTTATGAATTATGACAATGTCTACTTTATTGCCTTTATATAAAATGTTTTAAATACGGTTAAAGGAATGCATACAAAACACATGCAAAGAATATATTTATACAACAAAATATTCTGGTGGCCATGAAATTTTTGTGAAAATGATCAAAAACGTTGGCAATGGCTGGCAACTTAAAAAAAAAAAAAAAAAAAAAAAAAAAAAACTGGCGGGGAATAAGTGAAGTTCTTTAAAAAAAAATGTAAAAATTCTTTAAAAAAGTTTTAAAATGCTTTCTTACAGGTTCTTAATGTAATCTATCTGCTCTACATTCACCATCTAGTAGTGTATTTGTCAGATGAAATTAGCTGTGATTTTTGTCTTTTATTCCCAGACAAAAGCTTACTGGCGAGTTGGTGTGGCCACTCTCAACACTCTGGCTGGCTACATCGATTGGGTTGCTCTGAGCCACATCACCAAAGAAAACTGCCGTCTTTTGGAGATCTTCTGCCTGTTGCTGAGCGAACCTGAGCTTCAGTTGGAGGCTGCAGAGTGTCTGCTAATTGCCATTAGTAGGAAAGTGAGTGACTGCTGCCATTTACATTATACACCTTTCTCTTTTTCAGCTGCTTTTCTAAAATAAAATTGCGGTTCACTTAACCGTCCCTGGCCCACTTGGAAGAGCACAGTTCAGTTCAGGCTTAGGTGCAGTATGCATGCAGTGTGATCGCTAAACGCACTGGAGCATGGAACAGCTACTACTTTTGTATGCGCTACTGTCATCATTACGACAACAAACATCTTTATTGCTGTTTGGATAGTACACTTTTCAATTAATTTAATTAATTTGAGTGTATTTGGGTTTAAACAGGTCTGGTTCTCACCTTAATGATGAACAGGAATTGTAGTTTGCAAGTAAAGCAAATTCCTCCATTAACATCAGTTGCCTTCGTAATAATCCACTGATAGGTGTAAGTGAAAATCGCTGTGTGGCATAAATTATAAATCTATTAGGCAGTATCTTAGTGAAAGTGCTTTTCTTCAAAACAAAAAGTTGCAACAGTCATATACATGTCCGTCTAGCTCGTATTTACGTAGAAGTAAGTAGCGATTTGGAATTAAAAAAAAGTGTTCTGTGTGAACAGTGCCTTATTTGTTCATTAATGATGTCATCATCGACTAGTTGACTCGACTTTAATTGCATAAATGTTGACTTTAAAAAAATCTGAAGTCGTTCAACCCCTACTGCCTCATCTCATTGCTGCTCGCTGGACTGAACACATCTATACAAGAGCAGTTGTCCGGGAAGGCTCCTTGAGGGAGCTTTGCCATCTTTGTGGAGTGGGTGCTGGTATCCTGTGGATCTGCATTCACTGTGGATGACGTCACCAGACCGACTCCCAAACCAATGCCCAGCCAGAGCCCATCGGCCTGGGTGGAGCAGCTTGAGCCCACCACACATGTTGAGCCCTTCTGTGCCATGAACTGTCAGTCAATGTCATCAAGGGCATCTGAGATGAACATCGCCATGAAGCCTGAGTTGTGCGAGTCTGACCAGGTGTGCTTGCCAGCTGTGCCATCTGCTGCAAAGGGAGTTTTTTAGGAATCTGAGGGCAAGGATGAGAACCCCAACCACCTTCCCGCCACTGAGAATGAGTCTCTAACAGCACTAAATATTGACTGTGAGAAAATAATTCAGTATTATCACTTACCATCTTGTTCGAAGAATCTTCATTTGTCCCATCAGTCCCGCCCAGCCTTCCTCTCCCACCACCTCTCCTAACCACTATTGAAGATTTGACTTGTCTCATTGGACTATTTATTATTCTCCAGTTTCGTCCTCAGCCATTCCTGCCACCCAGTTTCACCATCTCCCACCAATCCCTCTTTGTCCTCTCCTCTTCTCAGTGGCGTGGTTTCACTTCAGACATGCTGGGAGCCATCTCCTCCTGGACGAGAAAGAGCCTGTGACTCCGCCTACAGCCTCAGTGGTCTTCACTCCTCCTCGACCCATCACCATGGCTCCTGCGCTCCTCCTACCCTCAATTCCAGCATGGACTAATGGCCACTCTACCTCGCCGGGCTTCCTCATTCCATCAACTCCACCTGGGTCAGACCTCGCTACGCCTTCACTGCTGACTTGCGGGTCGTCCGCTGCTCTCTGGCCCTCCACCCTTCTGACCTATGGTGGCGGCAGGCTCATACCACCATGGCTCCTCTCCAGTGAAGCCACCATGGTGCGCATTTCTGGCTGTGGCCAGGGTTTCCACCAGTACGCCTTTGCTCAAGGCTCCTCCCTGGCTCTCACGACCTTCATCACCCTGGACTTTTCTGTTGCGCCTCCTCTCGGGTAGCCGTCTACATCCAGAGCCTCCTCCTGTATCCTTTTTCCTGTTTCGTCAGACCCTCATCCTCCTCACCTTCTCTATACAGTGCCTTCCCGGGAAGGGGCGTTATGTCACACCACATGGACTGTTTGTGTTTGCACCATTCGCCTTCAGTCACTAGATTAAAATTTAAACTCTCTCATACTGTCAAAAATTACTAAAACATCATCCAAATATGACAAATAATCAAAAAAATTTTGTCCCTAATAATCAACATAATGCAGAGGAAATTGCAATATGCAATATGGCCAGAGAAAATGCTGAGTTGTTAGTATCTTTGGAAAGCCACTAGTCACAGTGGCTGGTGAGCAAAAAAGATAATGTCAAGCCCTGACTAGAAGCACTATGTTGTGTGGAGATAATTTTAGTGCTATTTAGTGTCAAAGGTTTAAGTGATCAATTGAAGTGTTTTTGATTGAGCAAATTCTTTACTTCCACAGGGAGAGTTAGAGGAGAGGAAGCCATTTTTGATCCTCTTTGATGAAGTCATCATGAATTACATCCTGTCTGCTGCACAGTAAGTAAATGTCTTAGTTTATTCTAAATCAGGATTTCTCAAATTTGGCCTTGGAGAGCTACTGTCCTTCAGAGTTTAGCTCAAACCCTGATCAAACTCACCTACCTGCAATTTTCTAGTATCTCCTAAGAATATACACTGACAAGGAGTGACACTTAATAGAAAGTTCCATTGCAGCACCAGCGCCCAGCAGCAGCCCTGAGTTTCCACCATGTTGGTGTCAGTCCACTAGTTTCTATGGCAATATCAGCTGCTTTTTTAAAAAAAAAAACAATTAAAGCTGAAATCCAACCTGAATGATGACAACACAGAATAAAATACTATCACTAGTAGATCATCAAATCCTTTTGACAGTTTATTTTACACACTTTGTGTTTAAGTCTTCCACTTTTTTCACAAAACCTTTGCTCTCTAGAAACCCAGTCAGTTTGGG